>NC_068324.1:24300700-24380700 GCF_025860055.1 Xyrauchen texanus
TACATACCTACTTAGCTATCTGTCTGTCTGTCTATCTATCTATCTATCTATCTATCTATCTGTCTGTCTGTCTCGTCCGTCCGTCCGTCCTGTCTGTTTATCTATCTATCATCTACCTACCTACTTACCTATCTGTCTGTCTGTCTGTCTGTCTATCTATCTATCTATCTATCTATCTATCTATCTGTCCGTCCGTCCGTCCGTCCATCCGTCTGTCTGTCTGTTTATCTATCTATCCATCTATCTATCATCTACCTACCTACTTACCTATCTGTCTGTCTGTCTGCCTGTCTGTCTGTCTGTCTACCCATCCATTCATCTATCCATCTATCTATCATCTTTTTTAAATAAATCCCATGCTTTCCATGTCTATATTTTAAAATGCTCTATGAATTTTCTCAATTACAGAATTTGTTTTCCTCATTTTCTGTTAAACCATGATATGCTGTGACATTTCATAATATAAAAATAATGCTTTGATCTTTTTGGAATAACATTTAATCAAGTGAAAACAAAAAAATGGACCATGTGATAGAAACAGAGGTAAGCTTTGCTTACAGTCTTTAGTGAATTGTTTAGAAAAGTACAGCAATACTCTCTGAAAATAATGTGGTGTGGTACAATGTTATTTGCTATGTGCAACATGTTTGCTAACAGTGTTGATACAGAAAGGTGTACCAAGGTGTTATATTATGTCACACTTGACTCTGTCAGTAAGGCTGAGCTCATTTGCTAAAAAAAAATCATGCAATGATGAAAAGGCCTCTGTGTTTTTCTCATTAATGCAGTTAGACCAGAGAGTCAACTTCCAAATCATGGCCTTAATTTTGTCCTGCATGTTGAATATGGTTGTGGAAATTCCATGTAATCTGAGGTTCAGCTCATTCAGACAGGAAAATCACCCAGATAGTTCAGTATTGTGAGACACTCTTCACCATGCAAGTGGTGACACAATTCAAAATGATGATTGTTTAAAAAAAAACTTTAATTTCATCCCTCAATTCAAACTGTCACGTTAGTACTAACAGTACCTTTCCCCTGGACAACCATCACACATCAGTATGGAGTAACAGCGTGACGTGTTCACTGCCCAGTTCACTTCACAATGTAGAAAACAAACGAGAATTCTCGTTTGCTTTAACAAAGTTAACAGGACTATCAAAGTTATAAGGAGTATCTTAGGACTTCCGTAAATGACCATGTAGGATGCTTCCAGACCATTCCTATTTAGGTTTTCTGACGCTGTTATAAGGCCTTATAAAGGAGTTGTCTTAAATGTCTTTCAAAAAACTCTAGATTTATTTTTCAAAGTAGCAAGCTTTGTTAAAAAATGCCTGTGCAAAAATGCTGGTTTCATGCAGTTCCGAGAGAGTACTTTTGCACATCTAAAACATTTACATTTTACATTTACATTTATGCATTTGGCAGACGCTTTTATCCAAAGCAACTTACAGTGCAATTATTACAGGGACAATCCCCCTGGAACAACCTGGAGTTAAGTGCCTTGCTCAAGGACACAATGGTGGTGGGCATGGGGTTAGAACCTGTGACCTTCTGATTAACAGCCCTGTGCTTTAGCCACTACACCACCACCACTCCACTCAAACACTGTGGCTGGGGATTTTCTTCACTGACAATGTATGTAAAGCTCAACGAAATACATTTCTCATCATATTTGCACCTCTTTGATGGTCTTTATACACATTGCTGGTGAAGATGATGTGGCATTTTAACTTTGGATACATCGCTGTCGGTATCGATGTGAACTGGGCTAGTAGCAGTGGATGCACTCACGCTTGCTACTGATGCGCTGTTAGAGGGACCTGGTGTACTGCTGTCAGAGGACTGGAGATCAGCAGCGCTACTGGGAGTAGAGGTTCTTTCTGTGGATGCGGGCCAAGTTCTTTGTAGCCACTTATTCATTTTAATCATACCAGCTATTACTTTGGTTCGTCACCTAGCCATGTGCTGGCGATAAATGTCATACGGTAATATACGCACTTACACATGCCGCTTAAGTGGATGCAGTTTTGACCACAAAAGATGGGGTAATTTGATTGGATGTCATGTATTTGACCTTTATGACACTACCATTTTGCTGTTTGTACACTAGAGGGGGCACAATGTTTTGCCTGTGAGAAATTTTATTTTAGACTGTGAGGTGGAATAATGTTGGACAAAATGTCATTTCTACAGCAAAATGAATGGTGATTTGAGATGTGGACATTTTCAATAATTTCGTGGTTTTGTAAATTATTTGTTTTAAGTATGTTTATCTTTATAGATGAAACTTTATTTAAGTTAATTGTTATTCATGTGTTCTAAAACAAGATTCATAATTTGTACCACAGTTACAACTACAAATACAAAATGTAACCCACAGCTTGAGGTTTAGGATTTGATGATAAATCTTCAATCTAGTGGTTAATTGTACATGTAAACAACAGGAAGTGACACTCATGTTATTCTCATTTTACAATCCAAACAAATAATCATAGTTTACAATGAAGAATTTGATTATAACATTGGTACTGTGTTTTTGCATCACAGTGCCACAATACTTCTCAAGTATGTCACTGCATCAGTGCCTCTGTGAATAAATGACCCATAGTTAGCGCTATTATAGCACGCATGATGGTTACGTGTGTGAATAAGTATGCCTTTTCACACTTTAAGAGAATCAGCAGAATAAATTAAGGAGTCTATTGCCTCTTGGGTTAGACTTTAGATGTCTTTGTATGGGACAAGAGGGTGAGAAATGTTAGTGATTAATTTAAACTTGCGTATATGTGTGTGTGCTGCTTGTTGTGTTTAATGGTCCATCCATTTAACCTAACCTTCACCAAAGACATTGAGAAACTACACTTGAATATAGAAGAGCAATGTTGTACTTAGAAACATGGTTTCAACATAAGACCTTCAAGAAAACATATGTGAATTATGATTTCATTGTATTGTTCATTTTCAGGAATCAGTGTCATTTGTGCTAGACATTTTCAGAAAATTATTTTTAAATGGTTACTTCTGAAATTTCAATAAGTTATATTTTCCAACTTCATGACCAAAGTACCAGGACTGTAAGTACCATAGATATCGGGTACATGTCCCCACTCTCATATTCATTTTGTGATCAACAAATATGGGTCTGTCAATGGCCAGATCTTAAACTATTACCCAATCCTAAATATGTGCTAACAGCCTTTCAGAGTACCATTATTATTTATTGTTACTAACCCTAAAGGACTGATTAATCATTCAACATTATCACAGTAAGTTTAGAAATAATAATAATAAAAACAATAATAATTTAAAAAGATTATTGAGTAAATTCTGGTTGTATCACTGGTAGTTTCAGTGTGCCCTGTAACAAATCAAACATTATATCATAAATGTGCCAACACATTTGCCAACACTATCACATTCATGTTTTGTGTTTTAATAGTACTGGGTTGAAGATGCAAAAAGTCTAAGAACAGCCATATTTAGTAAATATCATTGCACCACATCACATTATTTACAGTTTTGTACTTTGCGCAGAGAGAAGAAAAATCAATAAAAATAAACACTGATCGCTGATTTGTCCTCATAACAGAGTTTAATTTTTTATTAAGGCTGTAAGACAAACCTACCTCTATTTTAACCACGTCTGAACCAATGCATTTTTTTGTACTATACATTAAATATGATGTCATGGTTACATATTGTTGCAAATTCTAAAGCGCTGCTACATTATTTCAGCCCCGTCTCTGTATGATTTGTGTTCATATACTAAAACATGTTATAGATAATATAGTTTCAGTGTGCCTTGCAATAAATCACACTCTGTAATTGATGTGCCAACACATTTAACAACACTGTTACATTACATCCATGTTTTGTGTTTTAATGTTTCGTGGTTGGAGATGTGAAAATGTCTATGAACAGCCTCAAGTAACAAATATCTTTGTACCATGCATAGCGCTGATTCTGATTTTCTCTTTGCAGCCGAGCGGTCGATGATTTAGCAAGCTGAATTTCCCAAGACTTCCATTTCACCTGCTGGATCCTTCAGTGCATTACAGTGTCTTTCTCCCCTCTCTGCATGGGTGTATTGCAGTGATTGCCCCTGGGCACTTCGGCAGATCTACTAGAGTATATTCTAAAAGACTATTTTCCACCTAAAAGCCTATATCTAAAAGAGTGGCACACATCGGAAAGTCTTTTTAAAGATGCCCTTACGGTTGTGAGTTATTCCTGGATGCGGTCGTATCTCTGGCCTTCAGATGGCCATGATCACTGTCTTTCGTGCCTGGGTGCTGCCCACGCTGAGAAATCTTTTGTGGATGCATCATGTCCTCATTGCGCGGCCATGACCATGGCAACGTTGCAGTCTTGGCTCGCTTTTGTGAGAAAGCATGCCACCCCAGCAGTTCCCTGCCTCGGTCCTTCTACCGACGGATGTCAGCGCGGCAAGCACTGGGGGCGATTCGGGGACTACAATGGGACACGCAATGAGGTCAGGTCACCCAAAAGGGAGAGTGGAGACTCCACCCTCAGGTGGTCCAGCTGATCTGGAGTCAATACGAGCAGGCAAAGGTAGACTTGTTCGCCTCCCCAGAATCCTCCCACTGCCCAAGGAAGGACCTTCTTTCTCAGGGACGGGGCACCATCTGGCACCCATGACCAGACCTCTGGAACCTCCATATCTGGCCCCTGGAACGGAAGTGGAAGACCTCAGTGGCTTACCACCGGCCGTGGTAGACACAATCACTCAGGCTAGGGCCCCCTCTAGGAGGCGTCTGTATGCCTTAAAGTGGCGTCTGTCTGCTAAGTGGTGTTTTTCCCGGTGCAAAGACCCCCAGAGATGCGCAGTCGGCTCGGTGCTTTCCTTTCTGTAGGAGAGGTTGGAGGGGTGGCTGTCCCCCTTGAAGGTGTACCTAGTTGCTATAGCTGCACACCATGACACAGTGGGCAGGAAGTCCTCAGGAAAGCATGACCTGATATCTTATTTACACTATACATTTTACATAGCTCAGCAACTTTGCTTTCAAAAATGTTGCCCTGATCAGAAATTCAGCCCCACCAGATTTCATTAACCGCTCTTTATGAAATACCTTGACAGAAGCCAGGAATGGCTTCATAGGAAGATGTATCATTGCCTGTGGCATCTTGGTTACGGAGATTTTGATCCACCGCTCCACATCATTATACAGGCTAATCCAGAAGCATCGTTGCCTCAACAGGTAAACATGTTGTGTGCTCAATGCCCTGATGTCCCATACTGTCATGAAGACTTTCAGGACCTGTTCTTTTAGATATGAGGGTAAAAGCAGCTTTTGACATTCACCATGATGTTGGTCATTCACAATGCGATAACACACTTCCACTGCTTTATCAGTGACAGTACAGACTTTGATAGACCAAATATCTCATGAGTAGTGGGCTTTTGTTTAAATTCCCCAAATTATTTAAAAGAACTGAGAGTGGGATCTTTCAATTGAAAATCATTAAATTCAGCTGTTTTATAACATGGCAGATAAGGTGTACTACCGTGAGTGTTACTGCCTTTCTCTACTATACACTCTAAAGCACAAATCTGTCTAACCCCACAGTACTTTTCACCTGCCATCACTATGTCAGCCTCTAAGGCTGTTACTTTGTTTATTATATTGCAAATGGCAATACAGTCATCATATTCGGCAACCTTAGGATTGGCAGGCTCCCGTGCTTATTGCTGCCTAGAGAGGGCATCAGCAGCTGCATTATTCCATCCTGGGTGATATTTCACCTCAAAATCAAAGACGGCTAATTGAGCAATCCATCTTTGCTCAATTGCACTGAAAGATAGCTCACTTGAGGGCTAGTAGCTCAAGCTTCATGCTACTGTAATTTCTGTCATTCTTTTCTACTTTACAAAGTCTCCTACTGACATAAGCTATGACTCTCCTACACTCGCCCTGCTGCTGATATAATTCCAGTTTTCTGAATTTGTAACTTTGTGTGACACTAATTATGACAATATACTTATTGTTGATGATTTTAATATTCATGTTGATGACAACACTGTCTGGAAAGCAGCAATTTTCCTCACCATCCATCCCAAAGGAGCAGCCACAGCCATCCATCAGGGGACTGAGGAGATTCTACCGGCCTCCTGGACGTGGAGGAATGGTCATCATCCGCAAGGGGAGGAGGGACTCATAGCCGACTGCCTGGAGCGGTAGAGCTGCTGCCAGGGGCAGAGGAGTTCCATACCAGCCGCCGAAACGAGGAGGGGCGTTCTGTCCGCCAGGGAAGGAGAGGCTGTTGTCCGCCAGAGGGTGGAGGAGTGATCAAGGACCAGGCGATACTGTGTCTGGGAACTGGCAAGTAAGTTTTACCTCTCTCGCTCACTGTCGCTCCGCATTGGCCTTTCCCTCTCCTCTATTTGTTGTTTTAATTTTCCCTCCCCTTGTCTCCCTTCCAGGTCATGGAAGGAGGAGAATGCCTGTCGGCAGGTGGGGCCACAAGGGCAGCTCCATTAACCCTTACGGTACTCTGGGGGGTAGAATACAGCAACAGCACCCAGCTAATACAATTGGGACAAAAGCCATATTTTTCTAACACTTTGAACAGAAAAGGCCATGACACATGGTCAAATGCCTTCTCTGCATCAAGCGCCCATACATTACAAAGCTTTGGGAGAGTGATACTGTGAGACATTATATTTATTAACCTGCGAATATTATCTTGCAGGTGTCGGCCTGCTATATAACTTGTCTGGTCAGCATGTAATAAGGTTGTTATTATCATTTCCACCCTTTTTGCCAAGATTGAGGTCAGCACCTTACAGTCTGTGTTGAGAAGTATGATGGGCCTATAACTAGCACAGTCCGTAGGGTCCTTTCCTTCTTTATGGATCAGAGTATTTATGGCTTATTTCCATGAAGTCGGCATTCTTATGGGCATGAGCGTACGCCTAAGCTGGAAGTGGGCTAATCTGTCTGCAGAATGTTTTATAGAATTTGTTTGTGAAAGTGTACGTTCCCGGACTTTTATTATTTTTCAATTGTAAAATTGCATCCTTAATTTCTTCTATAGTGATTGGGGCATCTATTGCCTCCAATTCTGTAGAACTCATCTTGGGTACATTTATTTCTTTAAAGTATGCCTCAAGTTCTTCTATATTTACTGTTGTTTCTTTTTCAGTGTACAGTTCTTTGTAAAATGTATCAGATGCACCAGCTATTTCCTTTGGTTTAAAAATGAAGTATAAACATTAATGAGTATTAACATATTTGGTCTTAATTTTTGTAACTGTATAAACCCCTTCCTTTGAAGGGCAAGTAATCTACTTGATCTACTACCATGCTCATAGAGTCTTTGTTTTATATCCCTTAAAATCCTTTCAGCTTTTTCCGTAAGCAGCTCATTCAGGACCCTTTTAGCCTCATTAAGTAAAGTTAGTTTTTTACTTTTGCTGCCTCTCACTGGGGAGACCTCACCAGTATCATTTATTCCTGACTAAATGTATGTTTGGAACTTTAACTGTCCTACTCATGTAATGTTAAGCTGCTACATGTATGTCAACTCATCCCTTCCTACATCCCACAACACAGATAATGTCACATGATCGGACAGCGTTATGTTGTGAATTTTACATTCCAAAAATGTGTGTAATTCATTTTAGGAGCAAAAAAAGTATATTCTGGAATAAGAAGCTTGCGGGTGAGAATAGAAAGTGTAGTCCCTTTCTCTTGGGTAAAGGTGCAACTTAGTAAAGATGGTGCCGCGGATGGCCACCTCAGTTTGTTGGTGCGCTTTGTTTTGTCTTGTTTTGCTTGTAAATACAGTGTTTTGTCAGAATACCAGAAGCACTTTCACTAGAAAAGAGCTCAAGGACATCAGGGTCACAACTCCTGAAGATTTATTTCCTATTTCATTGCCATATCTGTGTAATTACTGGACATTTTGGTCAAAGGTGCCCTCACCTTTGCACATTCAGCAAAGTAGAGGGAAATGTGCTGGCACGTTTGTGCATCTCCGCTGATGTCACACATCGTTGCCAGGAATATTCCTCTCTAACTTAAATTCACTTAGCAACAAAATGGATGATCTTCAGCTCTTGGTGGGGAAAAACAGGGACTTCTTTATCATCTGTTTTTTGCTTCATGGAAACTTGGCTGTGTGGACTGATACCGGACTCTTCCATACTGTTCATACTTGTCGGTGTTTACATTCCACAGCAGGCCAACATGCAGGATGTGCAGCGCGTACTCGCCGATCAGATGCTGTGTGTGGAGCGGACAAACCCGTACTCCTTATTTATTGTCTTATTTATTGCAACTTTAACAAAGGTAACATTACTAATGAACTCCCCAAATACAGACAGTTTATAATCAGAGATGAGAACATTCTGGATCACTGTTACATTACGGTAAGCATTACATATCACGCCATCCATGTATTCAGGAATACTACCAAAAGTCTGGATGAGTACACAGAGGCTGTGACATCATACATCAGCTTCTGTGAGGACTGTTGTATACCATCACGCACCACGGTGAGTTACAACAATGACAAACCCTGGTTCACAGCCAAACTCAGACAGCTAAGGTTAGAGAAAGAAGAACGTTTATGCATGGGAACAGTGATAGTTTCAGAAAGTCAAAGTACAGGTTTATTTAGGCAGTGAGAGATGCCAAACAGCTGTACTCTGAGAAACTACAACAGCAGTTCTCAGCCAACGGCGCTCCTGTCTGGAAAGGGCTAAGAAAAATCACAAATTGCAAGCCTAAAGCCCCCCACTCCACTAACGACTTGCACCTGAATTTTACTGTTGATTTGAAAGACAATGGGACATTCCTGACACCATCCCCATGACACCATCAATCAGCTCCAGCCCACCCAGCTCCAGCCCTGCTCCACCTCCTCCACCACAGCAGGGGCCTGTTCCTCTCCACAGCTCCTTATATCAGAGGTCCTCTCCTTCCCCACCACAATGACGACTCTATTCATCATGGAGAAAGACGTGAACAGACTATTCAAGAGACAGAACCATCCTCAAAAAAACATGGACCACAGTATTTAATAACTTCAGACCTGTCACCCTGACCTCTGTGGTAATGGTGCCTGACTCCACATGCAGGTTGATTATAGACTTCCTGACTTGATACAAGGCAGCACGTGAGGCTAGGAAAACCTGTCACTGACTCCCGGACCATCAGCACTGGTTCCTCTCAAAGCTGTGCTCTTTCTCCTCTACTTTTCTCCCTGTACACTAACAGCTGCACCTCCATTCACCAGTCTGTCAAGCTCCTTATGTTTGCGGATGACAACACCCTCATTAGGCTCATCTCTGGTGGGGATGAGTCCGACTACAGGCGAGAGATTGATCATCTGGTGACCTGGTGCAGTCAGAACAACTTGGTGCTCAATGCTGTGAAGACAGTGGAGATGGTCGTCGATTTATGGAAGAACCCAGGCCCACCCACCCCCATCCTCCAGTGTGGCTCTACAGTTGACACTGTGGAGTCCTTCCACTTCCTGGGAACCATCATCTCCAAGGACCTCAAGTGAAAACTGGACAACAGCTCTAAAATTAAAAGCACAGCAGAGAATGTACTTCCTGTGGCAACTGAAGAAGTTCAACCTCTTGAAGACAATGATGGTGCACTTATGCCATATCCATCCTCACCTCCTCTGCCACTGCCAAGGACAAAAGCAGACTGCAGCGTGTCATCCGTTCTGCTGAGAAGGTGATTGGCTTCAATCTGCCATCTACTGTATCCAGCACCTGTATTCCTCCAGGACCCTGAGGCTGGCAGAAAAGATTGTGGTTGACCCCTCCCACCCAGGACACAATCTCTTTGAGACACTCCCTTCCAGCAAGAGGATACAGTCCATCAGGACCAAAACCTCACGCCACATGAACAGTTTCATCCTCTCTGCAGCTGGCCTCATAAACAAGGCCTAGGACCCCCGACACTCTCTCTTATCCCATCTCCATAGACACTACACGTTACATTAACATAGTTTCCACATTTGTCTTGCGTCAACTTAAAGAACATTTATCTGGTCTATTGAACTTTTTATTATACTCAAACTGTGAACTTTTGCACATTCTATGGTTCATATTCTGTACATATCTTTCACAACTTTACAGCTCCTTTATCATAACCAGACATTTTACTTTTTCTATATATATTGTGTCTTAATTAGTTTAATTATTTATCTTACTATGTTTATTGTTTATTGTTATGTTCCCCTTCTGTCGGTCTCTCCACGTTGTGTCGGAGAAGCGACACTAGGGGTCTCTCTTGAGCGCCGATATTCACCTTTGATCTTATTGAAAAGGGCCAATGGGAGTTGGCAGTCGGTATTTGCATATCCCGCCCCCGGACATATGGGTATTTAAGCAGCGCAAATACAGGAGTTCATTCAGAAAATTTCTTCGGAGCCGATGGTCTGTCTGCAGTTTGCTGCGAGTTACACGCCACTTAAACGTTCCTGTTTTCCTCTGACGATCTGCATGCTGTTGGATCTTGATGGTGCAGAACAGCGGCTTTCTTCTCAGTGCACGGCGTGCACTGTTGCCCCTGAGCGCTTCGACAGCGCAGACACGTACACACACACACACTGTGTATTAAAAGAGTTTTTTACTAAAAGAGTAATTTTCTCTAAAAGAGCAAACACAGCGGCGTTGAACGTCCTTTTAAGGACGCGTCTTTTTCAAGATGCCTTTCCGCCCCTGTGTCGTTCCTGGATGCGGTAGAGTGCTCTCTGCTTCAGACGGCCACAGGCGCTGTCTCGTGTGTTTGGGCCGCGATCACACCGAGGCGGCGTTTGTGGATGGTTCATGTTCTCACTGCGAGAACATGATCATGACCACGTTGCGGTCACGGCTCGCTTTCAACAGAAAGCAAGCCACCCCAGCTGCACCCCGCATTGCTCCTTCTTCCCACGGGATTAAGGACAGTGCGGTTGGCACTGGGGGCGATTTTGGGGCGGCAGCGGGTGCAGTTTCGCCGGGTAGCCCCCGCGAACCTCCCCTTCCCCGACACGCTCGCTGGTCTCCGTCCAAGCTCGCGGCAATAGCGGCTTGCCTCACGGCCCGGCTGTCTATCCTCCCGAGTCCGAAGCAGATGAGCTCACCGCTGCATCGGAGAGTGCGGTGTCTGATGCTGAGGACTCCCCTGGACTGCCGCCTTCGGGCCAGCAGGCCCAGGCTGAGGCTGACGCTCAGATGTCCGACATGCTTGCCCGGGCCGCCTTGAGCGTGGGGTTGGACTGGAACCCTCCATCCTCCCCACAGCCTTCTCGGTTGGATGATTGGTTCCTGGGGGCAGCGCGCCGTTCGTGGCCTCGCATCCCCCCGGTCCCTTTCTTCCCGGAGGTGCATGATGAGCTGACGTCTACGTGGAGAGCCCCGCTTTCCGCTCGTCTAGGTGCCACCCGCTCCACTCTCTCCACCCTCGACGGCGGAGAGCGCCACGGGCCATTTCGCACATCATGCCCCGCCGCAGACCTGCCGCTACGGGCCCTGCCCCGTCTGCCCGCCGAGGGCGTCCCCCTGCGAGGAAACCAGCTCCTGCTCCGCCTCAACCCGGGCCCAGCTCTCAGCCCCAGCGTCGAGCACTCCGCAGGCGGCGCATGCCCCCTGTCTCACGAACCCCCTCCAGGACCCGGAAGGCTCCCAAGCGTTCCTGAGACAGCCGACCCAGAGCCGAAGACGTTAGCTCCGGAGGTGGTAAGACCGCTCCGTCCCCCGGTGGAGGGCCGGGAGGAGAATCCTTTGTTTTTTCATTTGCCACACCCCCTGACGGGGGCTGTGGTACCCACATTCTCAATAAAAGAGCTATTTCCTTTGCCTCTGGGTCACCTGGCCCGCAAATGCCATTCTCACAGCAATGTGCTTTCAGATCACAACAGTCCCGGTACACCGGACGCGGTGATCCCGCCTTCCGCCTGCCCACGACTGTCCCCCGACTGGCCGGTTCAGACGAGTCCAGAGGACGCCAACATCAGACCTCCTCCTCGGTCAAGAACCCGCCCCCTGCCGGGCGCGCGGAGCAAGGTAAGTGCTTTGAGTCTATTCTCAGCACCTCAGTCTCAGGCCGCAATGAAGCCGCCCGACGCTGCATTACCTGTTCCGCCCCGCTGCGAGGCCCCGCCGGGTAAGTCCAAAATACTCGTCCCTTTGGTGCCCCTAGCGCAGAGCTGGGAAGCGTGGCTTTCACTTCCCAATGCATCACGCTGGCTGCACCGGATCATTCGACTCGGTTACGCAATTCAGTTTGCCCGGCTCCCGCCCCCCTTCAGGGGCGTCCGCTTTTCTGCAGTACACGGCGAGCACGCCAGTTCCCTGCGCACAGAAATTGTGACCCTCTTAGCCAAGGGCGCGGTAGAGCCCGTCCCTCCAACCGAAATGAGGAAGGGTTTCTACAGCCCTTACTTCATTGTACCCAAGAAAGGCGGCGGCTTACGACCAATCCTGGACTTGCGAAGTTTTCAATCGGGCCTTGTTAAAACTCCTGTTCAAAATGCTTACGCAGAGAAATATTCTGGCTGGCGTTCAGCATCTAGATTGGTTCGCAGCGGTGGACCTGAAGGACGCGTACTTCCACGTCTCAATTTTGCCACGACACCGACCCTTCCTACGGTTCGCGTTCGACGGCCAGGCGTTTCAGTACAAAGTCCTCCCCTTCGGCCTGTCTCTGTCCCCTCGCGTCTTCACGAAAGTCGCAGAGGCGGCCCTTGCCCGCTCACGAGTAGCCGGCATCCGCATTCTCAACTACCTCGACGACTGGCTCATCCTAGCACACTCTCGAGAGTTACTATGCACACACAGAGACCAGGTGCTCCGGCACCTCAGCTGCTTGGGGCTTCAGGTCAACTGGGAAAAGAGCAAGCTCACTCCGGTTCAGAGCATCTCTTTTCTCGGGTTGGAGTTAGACTCAGTCTCAATGACAGCACGTCTCACGAGCGAGCGTGCTCAGTCGGTGCTGGACTGCCTCGCTTCCTTCAAGCCAGGCACAGTGGTCCCTCTAAAACTTTTCCAGAGGCTCCTGGGGCATATGGCGTCCTCCGTGGCGGTCGCGCCGCTGGGGTTGATGCATATGATACCACTCCAGCACTGGCTCCAGACTTGAGTCCCAAGACAAGCATGTCACCGTGGCACGCATCGGGTAAGGATCACCCCCGCCTGCCTCAAAACACTCCAACCCTGGACAGACCTCTGCTTTTTACGGGCAGGAGTGCCCCTGCAGCAGGTGTCCCGACGCGTCCTGGTCACAACCGACGCCTCCCGGTCCGGGTGGGGTGCCATGTGCAGCAGGCACGCAGCAGCGGGCCGTTGGAAAGGGGCCCCGCTGCGTTGGCACATCAATTGCCTGGAGTTGCTGACCGTCCTTCTTGCTCTCAGGAAGTTCCTCCCATTAGTTCGGGACAAACATGTCCTCGTGAGATCAGACAGCACCACGGTGGTGGCGTACATAAATCGCCAAGGCGGCGTGCGCTCCCGCCACATGTCACAACTCGCCCGCCGTCTCCTCCTATGGAGCCAGCAGCGACTCAAGTCAGCTGCGTGCCACTCACATCCCGGCAAGCTCAACGTCGTAGCAGACGCGCTATCACGACAACGCCTGCCCGGCGGGAGTGGAGGCTTCACCCCAGTCGGTCCAGCTGATTTGGGAACGGTTTGGCAAGGCCCAGGTAGACCTGTTTGCCGCCCAGGAAACCTCCCTCTGCCCGCTCTGGTACGCCCTAACAGAGGCTCCCCTCGGGACAGACGTGCTGGCACACAGCTGGCCCTCGGGGCTGCGCAAGTACGCATTTCCCCCAGTGAGCCTTCTTGCACCGGTGCTGTGCAAGGTCAGGGAGGACGAGGAGCAAGTCACGTTGGTGGCCCCCTACTGGCCCACTCGGACTTGGTTCTCGGAACTCAGGCTCCTCGCGACAGCTCCTCCCTGGCGAATTCCCCTGAGAAAGGACCTATTCTCTCAGGGACGGGGCACGCTCTGGCACCCGCGCCCAGACCTCTGGAACCTCCACGTCTGGTCCCTGGACGGGACGCGGAAGAGCTAGCCGGCTTACCGGCGACCGTTGTGAATACCATCAACCAAGCCAGAGCCCCCTCTACCAGGCACCTTTACGCCCTAAAGTGCCGCTTGTTCGCAGATTGGTGTTCTTCCCGAGCCAAAGACCCGCAGAGATGCGCGATTAGGTCAGTGCTTCTGTTCCTACAGGAGAGGCTGGACAGGAGGCTGTCCCCGTCCACCCTCAAGGTGTATGTTGCCGCTATCGCCGCCCACCACGATCCTGTAGATGGCAAGTCTTTGGGTAATCACGACCTGATCCTCAGGTTCCTGAGAGGCGCCCGGAGGTTGAATCCCTCCCGGCCAGGCCTAGTTCCCTCCTGGGAGCTCTCGGTAGTCTTGGCAGGACTCCAGAGACCTCCCTTCGAGCTGCTCGAATCAGTTGGACTCAGGGCCCTCTCTCTTAAGACGGCCCTGCTGATTGCGCTCACCTCCATTAAGAGGGTCGGGGACCTGCAAGCGTTCTCTGTCAGCGACACTTGCCTGGAGTTCGGTCCGGCAGATACGTCTGTGATCCTAAGACCGCGACCGGGCTATGTGCCCAAGGTTCCTACCACACCATTCCGAGATCAGGTAGTGAACCTGCAAGCTGCCCGGGAGGAGGCAGACCCAGCCCTTTCGTTGCTGTGTCCAGTGCGCGCCCTGCGCATTTACCTGGACCGCACACAGAGCACCAGACGCTCTGAGCAGCTCTTTGTCTGCTTTGGGGGACGGCAGAAAGGGAATGCCGTCTCCAAACAGAGGCTCGCCCACTGGGTTGTCGATGCGATCACACTGGCTTATCACACCCAGGCCGTGCCCCTACCCTTACGGGTCCGAGCTCACTCAACAAGGGGTGTTGCGTCCTCGTGGGCACTGGCCAAGGGCACCTCCCTAGCAGACATCTGTAGAGCCGCGGGTTGGGCAACCCCCAACACCTTCGCAAGGTTTTACAACCTCCGCGTTGAGTCGGTTGCGTCTCGTGTTTTCTCAGGTCCGAGCCCGTAGAACTCGGTAACACGTAGACCGACCGGCCGGGTGGATCGCTTGCGCCCAGCGCCCTTTCCTGACGTCAAGGTAAAGTAGTGCGCCTTCTTCCCAGGGCGCCCCACTCCGAGTCGGGCCCCTGGTCGATTCCTCCCCAGCCCTCCGGGTCCGCGGTTCAGCGGAGGAACTCGCCGACCCAAGCCACTGCGGGTACCCTGATGGCCACCCCGTACTGGTATAGGGGCTCCACAGGTAAAATAAGAAGGCCTCCTGTTCGCCTCCCAGGGTAACTAGAAGGACTCCGATGTTCTTATGGGGCATTGGGGAAGGGTACGTGCAGCCAGGTACAGACGATGCGTGGCACTGGATGAAATCCCTGCCCGCCTCTGTATCGGCGGTCCACGTACAAGGTTCAGCGCATGGCAAGATTGGAATGGGTCCCTTAGTGTCGCTTCTCCGACACAACATGGAGAGAGCGACAGAAGGGGAACGTTTGGTTACGTATGTAACCTCCGTTCCCCGAGGGAGGGAACGACACGTTGTGTCTTTCCTCCGCCATGTCACTGAACCGAGCCACTGTTGTGGCCGGATCATTTCCGGCTCCTCAGAAAAATCCTGAATGAACTCCCGTATTTGCGCCGCTTAAATACCCGTATGTCCGGGGGCGGGATATGCAAATACCGACTGCCAACTCCCATTGGCCCTTTTCAATAAGATCAGAGGTGAATATCGGCGCTCAAGAGAGACCCCTAGTGTCGCTTCTCCGACACAATGTGTCGTTCCCTCCCTCGGGGTACGGAGGTTACATACGTATCCAAACGGTATGCATCACACACCAAGGCAAATTCTTTGTATGTGAAAATTTATTTGCCAATAAAATCAATTCTGATTCTGATTCCAAATGTCCACAAATCCTAATTTTACGCAATTGTCCTTAAGAGCCCTTCTCGTTGAGGGAAGAGTTACTTGAGATGGAGGATTCCTATCTAGAGGAGAGAGCACGCAATTAAAGTCACCCCAATAATCAACCGGACACTTGCCTTTTCATTAACCAGTATTATTATTATTAGGCATGTATATACATGTATTAAGCAATGACACCATAGCTCCACGTATAGTTCCATTTATCAAAATATATCATACCTCATTATCTTAAAAAATTTGAACAAACACTAAATTGGATTGATCTTTAAAAAAAAATGTGCTACCCCCCTCCAACTACCAGAGTTGTGAGAAGAGAAAGACACCTTTGAAGCCCATGATCTTAGCATTTTCTTATGTTCTTTGTCAGAAAGGTGGGTTTCTTGTAAATAGACATCTGGCTTTTAATTTTTTAAGCTGATTAAGAATCTTCTTGATGTCATGGGCAAGAATGAAAATCAAGCCTTCCAAGTCTCGGAGCTTGTCCATCAGGAGAGGAGTCAGAAATGACAATACCACCTTCGTCATTGGAGGGGAAAAAATCCCACTTCTATCAGAGCAATTGATCAAAAGCCTGGGGAGGCAGTATACTGCAGACCTATCTGACAAACAGATGGGGAAAACTGTCATGAAGCAGCTCTCTGACGGACTGGCAAGGATCGACCAAAGCCAACTCCCCGGGAAGTTTAAGGTCTGGTGCTACCAGTTTACACTCTACAGGAGGGTGATGTGGCCCCTGAAAATGAGTGAGATTCCCTCATCAACCGTAAGTAAGATGGACGGAAAAGCCAACTCATTCATACGAAAGTGGTTGGGGTTGCCACGGTGCCTATCTGAAACCGGTCTATTTGGAAAAAACATGCTGCAGCTGCCACTTGCAGTTGGGCTACATGCAAGAAAAGACCAGGTTGGTTCTCGAGCTGAGGGAGTCCACAGACGAGTCAGTAAGGAACGCAAATGCCAAGGATCCTACTGGCCGCAAGTGGAATGCCCAAATCGAGGTCGATCAAGCTGTCGGTCGGCTACAACACCTGGAGATCATGGGCAGAGTGCAGGTAGGAAGAGCAGGTCTAGGATGGGGAGAGACGCCATGCTTTTGGTCCAAGGCCAATCGCAAGCAAAGGAAGGAGATGGTGGTAGCAGAGGTGACGAGGATGGAGGAAGATCACTATAAAATCAAGGCCGTGGCGCAGGGTCGACAAGGAAGCTGGACAACCTGGGAGGGAATCATGAACCAGAACATCAGTTGGTCAGACGTGTGGAAAATCCCACAGGCAAGACTTAGTTTCCTTATTCGTTCAACCTACGACACGCTTCCCTGCCCTCGGAACCTTCACCAGTGGTTTGGAAATGAAGAATCCTGCGTACTCTGCAATGCTCCCAATGCAAGTCTCCAGCACATCTTGGCAGGCTGTAAGATCGCTCTCTCACAGGGACGCTACAGATGGCGCCACGATCAGGTCCTGAGAAAGCTAGCCGAAGTACTTGAGGAGTGTCGACAGGGTAGTAAACAACCACCATCAGTAGAGGACCCCACAATCTTCGTGTCGGAAGGAGGGGTAAGGAGAAGCACCAGATCAAGAGAAACAGCAAGGCCCTTCTCCCCCAACCAGGAGTGGGACATGAGGGTGGACCTGGATAGGCAGCTCCGGTTCCCCACGGAGATAACCACCACATCTCTCCGGCCAGACATAGTGGTGTGGTCAATCAAGGCGAGATCGACGCACCTCATCGAGCTCACTGTACCACTGGAGGAGGGGATCGAGGCCGCCTTTGAACGGAAGAAGGCCAAGTACTCAGAGCTCGCTGCCGAGTGCCGGGAGGCTGGCTGGAAGATGACCATCTACCCAGTGGAGGTCGGATGCCGAGGTTTCCTTGGGGTATCAACCATACGCCTCTTGAGTGAAGCAGGAGTGACCGGAGGGAGGCTAAGGAGGGCAACAAAGGATCTGGCAGAGGAGGCAGAGAAAGGTAGCTTTTGGCTCTGGCTGAGGAGGAAAGATAGGAGTTGGGGGAAGAACATCTAACCCCAGATTACAGCAGCAGGGAGAACAGCTATCAGCTGCAGGGGGTGACAGGGAGACGTCCCTGTCACTGCTCCACCACCAGGAGATATTCCAGAATTAAAGGAGCGAAACATCGGTGAACGGTGGTTTCTGGCTGATGACCCTGCAGCTGACCCATGGGCACTGGAGGAGGTGCGACAGGCAGCAATGCCCAGCAGGTGATTATATCTTCCTGTGCAATTACTTCTTCCTTTTTATCTGGCTATTTAGGCCCTTAACATTATAGCTTACTAACTGTACTGTTGCCATAGTGCTGTGGGAACGAAAGTGCGTTAAGCATAAGAGCAAATCATGAGAGAAAAAAAAAGTAAATAAATATAAAAATCCTATTTGGATATACTATATAACACATTATCCAACCTCAAATACATTTTAACTACATACAACCTTAAATTTTCACTTTTGTGAATTTCCACAATGTCGACCCACATTCATGTGGCTTCTCTCTGCCATAAACAGGTATCACAAAGAAAAAGGAAAAGACCTATGAGTAACGTTATGGCTAGAGTTTGAAGGAATATCCAGAATCTAAGCTTTTAGTCCAAGGCCTTCGACTGCTTGGTGTCAGAAGCAGTCAAGTGAGGAGTCTGCATGACGCTTGCACACATCCCCACTTCGTACCCCCCCCCCCCATTTTTTTTTCCCTCAAACCTTCCAAAAATTAGCCTTTAGCGCAAATCCTATGTCATTCAATATATTCTAGAATCATCCTGTTTTTTTGCCAGAAAATATATACTCCAATCTACACTCACCTAAAGGATTATTAGGAACACCATACTAATACTGTGTTTGACCCCCTTTCGCCTTCAGAACTGCCTTAATTCTACGTGGCATTGATTCAACAAGGTGCTGAAAGCATTCTTTAGAAATGTTGGCCCATATTGATAGGATAGCATCTTGCAGTTGATGGAGATTTGTGGGATGCACATCCAGGGCACGAAGCTCCCGTTCCACCACATCCCAAAGATGCTCTATTGGGTTGAGATCTGGTGACTGTGGGGGCCATTTTAGTACAGTGAACTCATTGTCATGTTCAAGAAACCAATTTGAAATGATTCAAGCTTTGTGACATGGTGCAATATCCTGCTGGAAGTAGCCATCAGAGGATGGGTACATGGTGGCCATAAAGGGATGGACATGGTCAGAAACAATGCTCAGGTAGGCCGTGGCATTTAAACGATTCCCAATTGGCACTAAGGGGCCTAAAGTGTGCCAAGAAAACATCCCCCACACCATTACACCACCACCACCAGCCTGCACAGTGGTAACAAGGCATGATGGATCCATGTTCTCATTCTGTTTACGCCAAATTCTGACTCTACCATCTGAATGTCTCAACAGAAATCGAGACTCATCAGACCAGGCAACATTTTTCCAGTCTTCAACTGTCCAATTTTGGTGAGCTCTTGCAAATTGTACCCTCTTTTTCCTATTTGTAGTGGAGATGAGTGGTACCCGGTGGGGTCTTCTGCTGTTGTAGCCCATCTGCCTCAAGGTTGTGCGTGTTGTGGCTTCACAAATGCTTTGCTGCATACCTCGGTTGTAACGAGTGGTTATTTCAGGCAAAGTTGCTCTTCTATCAGCTTGAATCAGTCGGCCCATTCTCCTCTGACCTCTAGCATCAACAAGGCATTTTCGCCCACAGGACTGCCGCATACTGGATGTTTTTCCCTTTTCACACCATTCTTTGTAAACCCTAGAAATGGTTGTGCGTGAAAACCCCAGTAACTGAGCAGATTGTGAAATACTCAGACCGGCCCGTCTGGCACCAACAACCATGCCACGCTCAAAATTGCTTAAATCACCTTTCTTTCCCATTCTGACATTAAGTTTGGATTTCAGGAGATTGTCTTGACCTGGACAACACCCCTAAATGCATTGAAGCAACTGCCATGTAATTGGTTGATTTAGATAATTGCATTAATGAGAAATTGAACAGGTGTTCCTAATAATCCTTTAGGTGAGTGTATATGCATAGTGACTTCACTTAACATTTTCTTATAACTAAAGAATAGTCTTTAACCATTTAATTCCAAGACTAATTCTGTCATAAAGATGACAACATTTTACAGAATGGTTCTTTGTGTTCTGTGAACATGTTGGACATAACTTACAAATCCTCTGTTGTTTCCATTTGGATGCACAATAAATGTATCTGGCTCAGGGAGCCAGTGCTATCATGTCCTCATGTGTGTGTCATCTTTTGCCGTTCTGCTTGTGCACCAACCAACCCAGCTGGTTCAGTTCCTTGTCCAACTGTTCATTCTCGGAGAGGTTCGCTGTTATTCCCAAATACTTCAGACCTTCCATGCAGAGTAAAATGTCTAATCACCATTGTCAAAGAGCACTTTGAGAGATACGGGTTAAGAAGATTTGAACTTTATGCAACGCTCTTTCATCTGTCTTTTAATGCCTCTGTATTTCTAGTGCTTATGTTGAATTTCATTGTCATTGTCCAAAGAGATCACATTCCCCTTGTATTTTAGACCCATGTTGTTCCATGCTGTGTACAGTATATGTTGTTTTGTCTGAAACTGCAGGAACTTGACCACGACTGATCTTCCTTTACTCCGTAGATATGAATGTTTGCCCTGCGTGGACGATTCTCTAATTGGTTACTTTATTTAACGCATTTAAATGATTTTGGGACAATTCTTGGCTTTATATTATGAGTTTGCTTTCAAAGTGGTTGGGAGTTACCTTAAAGTGCAGCCATCTCAGAGGAGGCAGAATTGATTTAATTCAACATGTCAATAGAGCGGCACACAATCTAAGGCATACATTAGATCTTCTAATTTCACATGGGATTCCTACCATTGTAAATTATACAGTTGGCTTTTCAGTCTCAGATCATTATTGCTTATTGTTTGACATTTTAGCTGATAATATAAAGGCCCCCACAGAGAGGATAATTAATAAACATAATATTAATCCATTGAATTCAGCAATGTCTGTAAATGTGGTTCAACATCAGTCAACATGCAATGAAATGCTTACAGTAAATGAAAAGGTTAATAGGTTCAATGTTATGATTAAATAAAGTCTAGATGCTATAGCTTCAGTAAAAATAAAAAAAATAAAAAAATATTTTTAGGTGCACAATGTGCAGATCCATGAAGTGTGTTCGTAGAAGTGTAGTGAGGTGCAGAAAAAAACGTCCAGCAGATTGGAAGGCAATCACTTTCCCGACAAGCGGGCAGATATGAAAAATCCTCCATTGAAGATTTGTGAGTTCAGAGAACAAGTGTACAGCAAGCTGGAAGTTAACCACACTCCAGACACAAGGACAGAGACGGGCAACCAAACAGATACACAAGACAGGACCAACTAAGCAGAGAGAGTGAGGTAAGTTACTAACACTGATCATGCATGCCGACTTTGCCTGTGAGACATGAGGGAGATAAAATAACAAGCCGTGAGATACATTTTTGACTGTTTATCAAATTATGTCCCAACTCGCAGTTTGAGGTCTTCCAATGCAGAATGTCTTACACACTGTAATGTAAATGTTCTGGTGAAGATCTGGTGAAGCTGCTTTTAGCCATTATGTGCAAAAAATCTGGAAAGCTTTACCAACTAAAATTAGACAAGCACTAACCATTTACATTTTTAAAGAATTAAAAATGCATTAAATTATTACAAATATTATATAAGAATTAAAAAATGAAAAGCATTTGACGAAATATATTTTTAAACTAGCTTTTAATAATCTATTTGATGTTTTTTACTAATTATCATTATATTCAATTTGTATGTATATCATTTTGATTTCCCTACATTTGTTTGAATTAATTTTATTTATTTATATATTAGTTTAATTTTTATTGCTATTATTTGTTTTACTTTCTCTGAAATGATGAATTCTATGGTTTTATACTTCCAACTGTGAAGCACTTTGAGCTGTATTTTATGTATGAACGGTGCTATACAAATCAAATGTATTATTATTATTATTACTATTGTCTCGCTTGTGGACAGCGACCTGATAATATCCACTTGCTAAATCAATGGAATAAAAGGAATTGCTTCTAATAGTGCATCATAGCTTTCATCTATCCTTGGCAGTGGAAATGTGTCTTGCTTGGTCTTTGAGTTCAGCTGCCTGTAATTGATACAAAGCCTGAGACTGCCATCAGTTTTCCTTTGCTTGTTGAATCACTCCTTTCTTAAGGAGCTTGGTAATATGTACCCTGACTTCCCTAAAATGAGTGGGTGGGATACGCCTATAAGGCTGGGCCACCGGTACATCATCCATCACGTGAATCTCATGTTGCACTTTGTCTATAAAACTGAGGTCTTCATCCTCTAGAGTAAAAACATCAAAGAACTTCATCAACAAATCACTCAGCTCTGCCTGCTGTTTAGGAGTACTACCAAAGTGTAGCTGGTTGAGAAACTCTTTGGAGCTGTCCTCCAGTAACTGACTGTCTTTTGTTTTTACACTGACCTATTCAGTTCCAGCAGAAATTCTCTGAAATCTCACCTCACACATCTCATTGAACTTCACCCTTTCAAAATGAGACAGAGACATGGGGAATCTTATGGGGAATGTTTCACAACCTGTACAGGAAACAACATTTTCTCTGAAGACAAAAGAGAGGGAACAACAGTCAGATAACCAAGTAAGGGTATGTTAACTGCTTCTAACAGGAAGTCATGTGAACCATCATGTAACAAATTCTTTGCTCCCTTGACCATTAACATTGTACTTGATGAAGCAGTTGTGTGTGCCATATTTTTTCCAGCTATGCTCCAATCAGACTGCAGCTCTCAACCAAGGGTAGTATCAAACTCTGCATGAACCAGTTGTCTACATCTGCTAATGACGTTCATGCCTAGAAGTCAGAGACTCACAAAACACTTCTGTTGTACCAGCCCTTATTGGCATGAACGTAATAAGCAGATGTAGACAACTGGTTCATGCAGAGTTTGATACTACCCTTGGTTGAGAGCTGCAGTCTGATCTTCAGCCAAACAGCTGTGGACAGCATATCTTCATCCTCCCCAAAAATCTGAAGAAACTCTCAGAAATAGTACTGACTTGGCTTCCATGTAATCAATATTTAGATTAACAATAGGACATTTTACCACAGCATGCTGGAGTAGTCGTTCATCAATATTGGTTGAGACTATGGACTGCCCTCGCACTGCCTAGCTCACAGCAAGTTTCCTCTGCTGCACTGACGATCTAGCATTCTCTGTGAAAGTCTGTTGGTTTTCTTCACACACACTTCTAAGCTATGTGTCCTATGCCATTACAACGGAAACATATTGGCTGGCCATCACCTTGGCTGCATCTTGGGTTTACTATGAACCATAGGTTTTGACTTGGTGCACTGCAAAGTGAGTTTCTTGACAGCTTGTGTTAGCTTTCCTATAGTTGTTCCTTATTCTGCAACAATTTTTAAACTCCTTCAACATTAGCAGGTTTTTCTCAGGTATACCAACATCAGCACACCGAGCTTTTACTGTCTCTGACACAACACTTCTTTTGCTGACTAATTTTGTGACACAAGATTTAGGATCTTCTAGAGACCACATAAGGGCTTCAACTCGCACTTCCATCAAGTCAAGTCAAATGTATTTGTATAGCGCTTTTCACAACAGGCATTGTTTTAAAGCAGCTGTATATTAAATTATGCTATAACAGAAAATTCATGAATATAATGCCAATATTAATAATTTATGTTTAGAACTATAAGTGGTTAAAATGAGTACACGATATAATTCAATGATTAAACAAAATTATTTTGTATGAACTATACGTTTTAGTGTTAAAGTCCTTGAAGTCATCCCAAATTAATTGAGGAAGGACATGTGATTTTAGCAGATGAAGGCTTTTGTTAGTTGTTAATTCATTTTCTATGTAGTTTAAGAGATTGTAGTCCCTCCTGTGATCAAGCTGATATATACAGTAGGTATCATTCAGTGAGGAGCATCGCAGTCTGACTGGAAGCTTATAGAAGATCATTTTGGTGAACTCCATCCTGAGCCCATGCTTCAGACAGCGGCTCATGAAGAACCTCATGTCTCTGAGTTAGCATCAATTCATCCTCAGGAAAGTCCATCTAAGTCTGGCTGGCACATGCTGCAGTTGGTCATCATCACTCAGCGACACAGAGGGAATCAAACATCAGGCAGGACTGCTGATGGATCTGGCAGGCTCTGGTAACCTCGGGATATAATCCTGAGGTTTAGAAGGGAAAGAAATAGAATAAAAATAGAGTAGATGCCATTAACTTTAAAGCAGGGTTAAAGAATAAATGAAGTGTTTTCGGTTCCGGCAGACGTAACTAAAGCAGCATAACTATGAATTGAGGGATACATTAGGTGTATACTTGGCTGAATGGATAACTCTTTATTATAGACTTAAACTGAGAGAGTGAGTCTGAGTTCAAAACACTGCTAGGAAGACTATTCCATAGTTTAGGAGCCAAATATGAAAATGATCTCCCTCCTTTTGTGAATGTTTACAATCTCTGTATCGTATTGAGTGCAATAGTGTTACGTCCCTGTGTTGTCTGCCCCGTGTTTTCTGTTTCACATATCACTTATCACGTTCCATGTCACGTTTTCCTTGTTGTCCGCCCCGTGTTTCACCGGCTGTGTATAAAACTACAATTCCCACAATTCCTGGCCTCTCTCACTGCCTGCACTCTTCATTGTTCTCACCTGTGTCTCGTTTAGTCTTCATTGTGTTTGTGTATTTAACCCTGTTTGTTTCTCCATTCCCCTGTTGGTCTTTGATGTATGTGGATGCCTGTTTCCCGCCAAGGTGGCGTGCCTCACAACTATGTCACAACTCGCCCGCCAGCAATGACTCAAGATGCCACTCACATCCAGGGCAACCTCAATACGCTCAGCAGAGAGTGGAGGCTCCACCCCCTGGTGGTCCAGCTGATTTGGGAGCAATTCAGCAAAGCACAGATAGACCGGTTTGCTTCCCAAGAGACCTCCCATTGCCCGCTCTGGTACTCCCTAGTGGAGGCTCCCCTCGGGACAGACATGCTGGCACACAGCTAGCCCCTGGGCTGCGCAAGTATGCATTTCCCCCATTGAGCCTACTTGCACGGGTGCTGTGCAAGGTCAGGGAGGATGAGGAACAAGTCACTCTGGTGGCTCCCTACTGGCCCACATGGACTTGGTTCTCGGATTTCACGCTCCTCGTGACAGCCCCTCCCTGGAAGGACCTCCTTTCTCAGGGACAGGGCACCCTCTGGCATCTGCGCCCAGACCACTGGAACCTCCACGTCTGGCAACAGGAAAAGGAAACAGTGTCACCACAGGAAACGGCGTCGCCCTACATCACTTCAATAAGTGTTGACTGTAGCTTGTCTCTCACAAGCTTACAAAGCTCCCTTCTAATGTCCTTGTCCCTAATCCCTTCAATGAATTGATCTCAGATTGTCAAATTCACATTTGATTAGGGTGACCATATTCTGGGTTTCCAAAAAGGGGGAGGGGTGATAATAAGGTTCAAAACAATGTTACTATGAATGCAAACTTTAATACAGTGAAAAAGACACTCTGATAGCATAACATAAATATAGATAAATAAATAAAAATTTCCAACATTCTTTTGAATGTCCATGTACTCAAATAAAATATTTGATGCCATGAGTGTACCTTAATTTACTATTACTATTATTTTGAATGGCCATGGAAAATGAAGCAATTTGATAACAATTTTACCTGCTCGCAGAAAGTAGTCTCTTGGATGCTTAATTAGCCTGATAAGGGACCGGGTGTGTATAATCACAACCCCGCCCTGCCCTCTGCCCTGCCACACACTGCTTTTCTCAACAAGCTTCTCTCAGGTACACAGAGAGTTCACATGGTCACATTGGTTCATTCCCCATCCGTAATCTGAACTATTCTAAGGCTGCACCCTTTAAGAGGGAGAGTACAAGGTCTAACTGGTCCTCTGTGGTCTGATTTCTAGCATGTAGTACCCTGTCTACTTTGTCAATGAATTCACTGGATAGGTGTCTTGTCGAACCAAACTTAACCAAACCAGAATCAGGCACTCTCTCTCTTGTCCTGCAGTCTCAATTTGTAAATCTGACTCAAAAAGAACAATGTCCCAAATGAGAGCAAAAATTATTCACTAATTTTCAGCACAATTGAAAGAAATACAGTATAATGAAATACGGTTGAGGCTAATGTCAAAAGAAAATACAAACTGGGAATTAGCCTACACACATGCCTCATCTTAATACAAGCTTATATCATTCACAGCATTTTTTTTGCTTCACAGCATTTTTCTATTTGCTTAAATACTCACAAAATGTTATGCATTCAACACGTGCTTAAACTCTCACAGTATTGTATGTGTTTAACACATGCTTAAATTCCTCAAAACATTTTATGCGTTTAACACATGCTTAAATCCCACAAACCATTTTTAGCATTTAACACATGCTTAAAATCACTCAAACCATTTTTTGCATTTAACACATGCTTACACATATAGTATATTACTTTTTTGAAACCAGGCTTTAAGGACAGGTACAAGAGCTCAAAAACATAGAACTCTCATTACATGTTCTCATTACACGTTTTCACATATAACACGTATCAGTTATTCACTAAACTGGAAAACGCTCTGGGCTATAAATCATTAAATGAAATATTAATAATGCTAAAATCACATACCCAGTTCTCACATATGTGCCCCAGAATGTGGCCAAACTCCACACATGCAATCCATATGCATCCTATAAATAACACAAAAATAACACATAACAAACACTACATTTTTACATACAACTCTTCTGAACACATATTCAATGCAATTTATCAGCATTTTGTGTAAAATTGTATATTTACCCAAAGAATTATTTACATTTATGCATTTGGCAGACACTTTTATCCAAAGCGACTTACAGAGCCCTTATTAAAGGGACAATCCCCCCCGGAGCAACCTGGAGTTAAGTGCCTTGCTCAAGAACACAATGGTGGTGGCTGTGGGGATCGAACCAGCAACCTTCTGCTTACCAGCTTACCAGTTATGTGCTTTAGACCACTACACCACCACCACTCAAACAATGAACAAAACCGGGAGCTCTCTTGGCCAACATATGCTCTCACATTCTAATCAGCACACATGTGTGTGAGATAGCGGGCATCGCAAAACTCTTAAAGGGGCCACGTCCAATTTATGACCAAGTTAAATTACATGAAATTTCTTCACTTGGCAACAGGTAATTGAGGACATTTTGTTAGTATCACTCCGTTTTTAGGGTTTATGTTACGGGGTTAAAGGCATAGTTCACCTGAAAAAAATTATCATTAAATCATTTACTCATGTTTCTGTCATTCCAAAAAAAAAAATCTTTTACAGAACATAAAAAAAAAAGATTTTTAGAATCATATTTCTGAGCGCTGTAAGTCCATACAATGCAAGTGAACGGTGACCAAAAAGCACAAAGGCAGCTTAAAAGTACCATAAATCTCCAGTTGTTTAATCAATGTCTTCTGTAGAGATCCAGCCACCACCACTGCAATGGAGTGGTGGTGGTGTAGTGGGCTAAAGCACTTCACTGGTAATCAGAAGGTCATTGGTTCGATCCCACAGCCGCCACCACCATTGTGTCCTTGAGCAAGGCACTTAACTCCAGATTGCTCCGGGGGGATTATCCCTGTAATAAGCACACTGTAAGTCGCTTTGGATAAAAGCGTCTGCCAAATGCATAAATGTAGATCCAATCAGTTTTGTGTGAGAACAGATCAAAATGCAATTTTCATTATAGATTGTGACATCAGCAGTCTTCTTAGCGATCATGATTTCAAGCTTGATTACACATTCCGTAGCGCCATCTAGCGAACTGCACATACCTGTATGTCAAACACTAGGAAATGTAATCAAGCTTGTAACCATCATCTTGCCAAGAGACTGCAATGGTAAGATTCATAAAAGTTTGAAAATTAACCTGGGTATAAGAAAGATACTGCCACCAAAGATCAAATAAATGCTGTCATCTAATTGACACATTTAACAATCTCACATTGTCTGATGATCTCTGACCCCTGAAACACCAGTGAGCATGTGTGTGTGTTTGTGATCACAACACATTCCTCGAATCCAGTCACACCAGACTCTCAAATCTAACAACTAGGAGGCAAATCATCTGCAGGTTTGATGGTGGTGCTGTAGTTTCAGGCTTCGGTTTGTCAGTGTGTTTGTCTCTGCTGACAGCTTTATGTGATCCACACAATAGAGGAAATGTTTATATCCAACACACTCTCATTAGGAAATTGTGACTTTTGTCCTGCACCATCAAAATGTTAATTTTGTTATCAAACCTGTACAGAGATGTGTGACCAGTGCTCAAATTGAGGGGGGCTAGGGGGCCGGGGCTGGGACCAGTGTTGTAGTTGGGGCCTTACGCACATATATGCCGTATGCTTACTTTTTCTCCAGGGCTTTATACATTTAACGACTTCTAAGGATCAATATTTGCATATACACTTGGTATACCAACTGTTTTGCAGCTTCAGAAGTCCATAACCTACTGTCATTAGTTAACTGTATTGGATGCTGTTTGGTGAAACTGGAGATTCTTTTTTGTAATTGGAGCATTATCACTTGAATTCTGCCATTTCCCACCCCTAGCAACTGTTGTCACCGCCATCTTCGACTGAGGGAATTCATGGCAGAGAGTTTAGAGAGAGAGTCATGTTAAGCCTTTTCTCTCCATTTCTCTCTTCTTCCTGGTTGTTGTATTAAAGTGTTTTCATTTTAAGTTTAGTAGGGTACGTTCACACTGAATGTGTTATTGCGTCAATCCGCGCTGTTTTTCTATGTAAAGCAGCATCTCACACAGGAACACATTAAAGGTATATAAGGGTCATTCCTACAATTCTGTGACATTTTAAGTCCACATTACAAGAGTGTATGGCATTCATATTGTTTAATTCTACCGGATTACAATTTTGATAGGCTTGTTAAAAAGAATAAAGACTTTTTATAATGTTACACATTTCTGTGGGCTTAAAAGTAAAATAGCAAATAAATTAAATCCTTTTCTATTGTTATTTACTCATGTCCCATGTCAAACATCTTTGACAAAGATAAATGCTAAATCATTGGATTTCTATTTTTTCCCCCACATACAGTTAAGAGTTTAGTATTCTCTTACTAACATGTACTTATTTGTGGTAAATGTGTAATTTTAACACTAATATTGGAGGTTCCCCGTCTGTCGCTCACTTGACATTGTGTCGAATGAAGCAACACTAGGGGTCTTTCTTGAAGGCCTCGGTTACCACTTGAGAAAAGGCCAATGAAAAATTGGCAGACAGAATTCGCATGTCCCTCCCCTGGACATACGGGTATAAAAGGAGGGAATCGTGCATCTGTCCATTCAGAATTTTTCTTCTGAGCCGAGCAGTTGTGCGAACAGCGAGCTGAGATCACTTCTGTTCCACTCACCTATGCAGAGCACTTGCTGTTGGATCTACGGCGTGTATCAGCGGCTTTCTCCTTCTCTGCATGCCAGTGCAGCTTTGCCCCTGGGCGCTTCGACAGTGCTTCTGAAAGAGTTATTTTCCTAAAAGAGTATAATTTCTCTAAAAGAGCACACACAGCAGGCATTGAACAATCTTTTCAGGACGCATCTTTTTAAAGATGACCTTCCACCTCTGTGTAGTTCCTGGATGCGGTCGATATCACTCCGTCTTCAAACGCTGCATCCTTTGTCTATGCCGCGATCACACTGAGGTGGCGTTTGTGGGATCGTTGTTGTTCTCACTGCGAGAACTTAAACATGGCAATGTTGCGGGGCTTTCCATCCTAAAAAGCAACGGCACTCCAGCCACCCCTGGCAGCGCTCCTTCTTCCCACGGGATTGAGGATGACCCGGCTGGTGGTGGAGGCGATTTGGAGATAGCAGCGGGCTTGGTTTCACTGGGTAATTCCCCACGAACCAACCGCCCCCCGGCACGCTCCTTGATTTCTGTTCGAACTCAAGGTGAGAGCGGCTCACCTTCACGATGAATTCACAGCTGCATCGGAGAGCATCACGGCGTCTGACACAGAAGACTCAACTGGGCTGCCTACTTCGGGTCGGCCGCCCAGTCTGAGGCAGACGCCCAGATGGCTGACATGCTTGCCGGGGCCGTCATGGGCTTGGAGTTGGACTGGAACCCTCCGTCCTCCCCACAGCCGGCTAGACGATTGGTTCCTCGGGTCTGGGCGTTGCTCACAGCCACGCCCCCCCTGGTTCCTTTCTTCTCGGAGGTGTACGATGAGCTGACGAGGTCAAACTTTCACTGCCCGCAACCGACCTCCTCGCTCGTCCTCTCTCACTACCCTTGATGGCGGGGTGGCCCACTGATTCTTGGAGGTCCCCCAGGTGGACAGAGCAGTTGCGATTCACCTGTGTCCGGAAAATGGCGCCAACTGATGGGATCGCCCGGTGCTCCCCTCCAAAGCCTGTAGGATGACGTCGTCACTGACCGCCAAAGCCTATAGCGCCACTGGACAGGCAACCTCCTCCCTACATGCCATGGCCCTCCTGCAAGTCCACCAGGCTAAGGCACTTAAAGATCTGCACTTGGGTAGTCCAGACTCCGACGTGCTACAGAAACTGTGCTCTGCGACCGGCCTCGCCCTCCGGGCCACGAAGGTCACAGCAGGCGATTGCTACCCTTGTGGCCCAGGAACGTCACCTGTGGCTGAACCTGGTTGAGATACGGGAGGTCGACAAAGCCCGCTTTCTCAACGCCTTTCTCCCACCTTGGCCTATTTGGCGACACCATCGACGACTTCGCCCCACAGTTTCCGGCGGTGAAGAAACAGATGGAGGCCATCTCTCACATCATGCCTTGCCACTGTTCCAGCATGAGCTGTGCACCGTCTGCTCGCCGAGGGCGTCCCCCTGCGGCTTCCAAACGTCAGGCAGCTCCGCCTCGACCTGGGCCCAGCTATCAGCCCCAGCGTCGAATGCCCCACACGGAGCACATGCCCCCGTCTCTCGATCATCCTTGAGGACCCGGAAGGCTCTGAAGCATTCCTGAGACAGACAACCCAGGGAACGAGATGTTTGCTCCGGAGCTGGTAAACAGACCACTCCATCCCCTGGTTGAGGGCCGGGAGGAGAATCCTCATTTTGCTTTATTTCTTTTGATACCCACATTCTCAATAAAAGAGCTATTTCCTCGCTCACTGGGTCATGTAGTCCGCAAGTTCCATTCTTATGGCAACTCGGCGCCAAACATCGGCAGTCCTGGCACCCCGGACAGGGACCCCTCGCCTCTGGATCCACGACTGCTGTCCCACCGCCGGCTGGTTCTGATGAGTCCAAAGGACGCCTACACAGGACCTCCTCAACCTACATCCCCCTTCAGGGACCAGGTAGTGAATCTGCAAGCGCTGCCCTGGGAGTAGGCAGACTCAGCCCTTTTGTTGTTGTGTCTGGTGCATGCTTTGCGTACCTATGTGGACCACACGCAGAGCTTTAGATGTTCTGAGCAGCTCTTTGTCTGCTTTGGTTAACAGCGGAAAGGGATCGCTGTCTCCAAACAGAGGCTAGCCCACTGGGTCGTCAACACCATCGCCTTGGCCTATCAGACCCAGGCCGTGCCCGCCCCCTTGCGGGTTCGAGCACACTCAATGAGAAGTGTGGCATCCTAATGGGCTTTGGCCAATGGCACCTCCCTAGCAGACATCTGCAGAGTGGTGGGCGGGGCAACACCCAATACCTTTACTAGATTCTACAATCTCACAGTTGAGTTGGTTTCATCCCGTATTCTCTCAGGTCCAAGCACATATAACTCCTGAATACAGAACGACTGACCGGATGTTCCGCTTGCGCTTAGCGCCCTTCCCCTCCACTGAGGCAATCACGTGCACTCTTTCTCCCAGGAGAGTCCACTAAACTCACGCTCCCTGGATGTCTTTCCTCCCTAGCCCTCTGAATTCCCGACCAGTCCACTACGGGTACTAACTACTCTGTACTGGAATAGGTGCTCCACAGGTTTGGCCTTCACGGATTAATCCCCCTGTGTGTATTTTCTGCGGCACGGTCCCCCTGCCGGCATCTCCCTTGGGCAGTCCCCTCTGCCCCCCGGTCGCTTTGTTTGTAGCAACTCCTCCCTCTCACTAGGTAGGACCTACCACCAAGCCACTTCCACATGTGGCTTGAAAACCCATGTGACTTATTTGCCACATGGGTTTTCAAGCCACATGTGGAAGAGGCTCGGTGGTAGGTCCTACCTAGTGAGGTAGGAGTTTAACCTCCCCCCATTCTGGGCAGGATGTAGTCTCCGCGGGGTCTTTTCCCCTTGAAAAAATAGGAGTAGGAAAAGAAGGCCTTCCACGATGCGTTATAGCGTTAAAGGGCCCCCGCAGCTTTAACTCTATCCGAGAAACATAGAAAGAGAAAAGGCGCGGCTGCCATGGCCTGCTCCCATGCTTGGCACGTTGTTTGTTTCCCCCCTCTTCGGGGATGCTGCGAACCTAAAAAGTTTTACATTTTTATGGGGCATTGGGGAAGGGTACATGCAGTCTGATAAAGCCTGCTGTTTTGGCACACAACTGCCTTCCCCCACCTGCATCAGCAGCTCACGTACATGGTTCATGGCGTGATTGATTAGGGACCCCTAATGTCGCTTCATTCGACACAACGTCTCGTTCCCTCCATCAGGGAATGAAGTTTACAATAGTAACCTAGACGTTAATAAATAGATCAATTGTCACACATTATACATACATTTCTGCATATACATGGTGAAATTATTTATTTTTCACATATCCCAGCTAATTTGGGGTCAGAGTGCAGGGTCAGCCATGATACAGTGCCCCTGGAGCAGATAGGTTCATGGGTCTTGCTCAAGGGCCCAACAGTGGTGTCTTGGTGGTGTTGGGGCTTGAACTCCTGACCTTCTGGTCAGTAACCCAGAGCCTTAACCGCTGAGCCACCACTGCCCTTTTCTGTGTGTCCCTTGATTTATTGCCCACCCTGTTATACCATGACCTTTCATTGAAGATATATGCTAGGAACTAACATCACACACACTGGAGGTGGACATCACTCATTCTGCAAAATTACTTTGAAGTTTAAAGTTTATAACGCCATTGTTTTATTTATGTTTTCCTTAATTTTGTTATGTTAATCATATGTGGTCAAGCATAACATGTATACTAGCGGTCGACCAATATATATCACCCAGCCTGATAAATCGGCCGATATTCTGACTTTTTAAATTATTGCACAGGCTGATCAATTTTCCAGTTTGCATGATTTGTTTCTTGAGATTGCCAAAAATGTCCTGCTTGCACATAAAGCGACTGAAACATGTAAATGACCAGTTAAGGTTAGTTTTGTTGTTACGTGTCATTGTGTTACTACAATAATAGACCAGTGTGCAACAATGTCATTTAAAAGGTCTGAATATCAGAGCCGTGGCAGAAGCGTTTGAGCTCATAAAGTTAAAGTGCTCGTCTGGTTCATTCTCCCTCTCTCTCCACAACAGTTCCCTTTAAATTTGAACTGTCTTGTCTAATAATAAAAAGGCAAATATCAATAAAACTAATAGCATATCTAGTTTAAACAGATGATAATAAACAAACCTCACAAAACTTGAGCAAATCCAGTATTGTGTGAAGCGCTCATTTAATTACCTCTAAAGCACATATTCTATCATCCTCTCTTTAGTATTTCCCTGCCAATTTTAACTTACTTTTCTAATGATAAAAGGCAAATATCAATAAAACTTCGATTATATACTGTTTGCAAATATGCAGATATCTCGTTTAAACAGATAATTCACAAACCTCATGAAAATCCAGCATTTTCTTCCCATTGAGTGCTCATTTAATATCTTCCTCTGGATCCGCACGAGCGTGAGTGCAACTTCTACTATCTACCATATAAATACAGCATAACTTTTTTTTACAAAGTTTAAGTTTTATGTGAAATTTAGTAAATATAATGCTAAATAAGAGTTTATATATATATTTTTTAGCAATTTTATGTTTTTACTATATTAAATTGTGTAATATATCTGTATTGTATCGGCCACCCTGTTCTCTGGATATTGGCATCGGCCATTAAAAAACCCAATGTCGATTGACCACTAATCTCCACCCTGTTAATATAATTTTAAAATTTCAATATACTGTTTTTATGTTATTTATAAAATCATAAATATTATTTTACAAATATGTTTCCTTGATATCAATCACAGACCATGTAGGGCATGACAGGCATGCTTGTTGACTCCCGTCCGGGCTTTAGGCAACAGCGGCTCGCCTCACAGCCAGCCTGCCTATCCTCTGGAGCCCCCCGAGCTGGATGAGCTTGCCGCTGCATTGGAGAACGGTCCGGCATCTGATGCGGGTCACCCACATCAGATGCAGACCCCAGGAACCAATCATCCAGCCACGAGGGCTGGACTGGAACCCTCCATCCTCCCAACAGCCGTCGCGGCTGGATGATTGGTTCCTGGGGTCTGCACGCCACTCACAGCCACGCCCCCCCACAGTCCCTTTCTTCCCGGAGGTGCATGATGAGCTGACGACTGCATGAAGAGCACCCCTCTCCACTCGTCACAAAGCCCCTCGCTCATCCACTCTCACTACCGCGGAGCGGCCCACAGGTACACGGCGATTCCCCAGGTGGAGAGGGCGGTTGCGATCCGCCTATGCCCCGAGAACGCCGCCACCTGGCGGGGTCGCCCTGTGCTCCCCTCCAAGGCCTGTAGGACAACGTCGTCATTGGCCGCCAAAGCCTACAGCATCACCGGACAGGCTGCTTCCGCCCTGCATGCCATGGCCCTCCTGCAAGTCCACCAGGCCAAGGCACACAAAGATCTGCACATGGGTAGTCCTGATCCCGACGTGCTGCAGGAACTGCGCTCAGTGACCGACCTCACCCTCAGGGCCACGAAGGCCACAGCGCAGTCACTCAGGCAGATGATGGCCACACTTGTGGTTAAGGAACGTCATCTGTGGCTGAACTTGGTTGAGATGCGCGAGACGAACAAGACACGTTTAATCGACTCCCCTGTCTCCCAGTTCGGCCTCTTCGGCGACACCATCGATGACTTTGCCCAGCAGTTCTCCGCGGTAAAAAAGCAGACGGAGGCCATCTCACACATCATGCCCCACCGCAGACCGCCGGGTACGTCAAAAATAATTGTCCCGTTAGTGCCCCTAGCACGGATCTTGGATGCGTGGCTTTCACTTCCCAACCCGTCACGCTGGCTGGCCAGGACCACCCGACTTGGTTACGCGATTCAGTTTGCCAGGCCCCGCCCCTGCTAAACACCCTGCGCACGGAAATCGCTACTCTCTTACTCAAGAACGCAATAGAGACTGTCCCTCCAACCGAGATGAAGAAGGGTTTCTACAGCCCTTACTTCTTCATACCTAAGAAAGGCGGCGGCTTACGACCGATCTTGGACAACCTGGCTTTGCACAAACTCCCGTTCAAAATGCTCACGCAAAGACACATTCTAACTTGCGTCCGGCATCTAGATTGGTTCGCAGCGGTAGACCTGAAGGATGCATACATCCACATCTCAATATTGTCTCGACATCGACCCTTTCTACGGTTAACGTTCAACTGCCAGGCGTATCAGTACAAGGTCCTCCCCTTCGGCATGTCCCCATCTACTCGCGTCTTCATGAAGGTCTCAGAGGCAGCCCTTGCCCTGCTTCGGGAAGCAAGCATCTGCACTCTCAACTACCTTAACGACTGGCACATTCTCTAGTATCATAGAGATACTATGCGCCCACAGGGACCAGGTGCTCAGGCACCTCAGCCTTTTAGGGTTTCAGGTCAACTAGGAAAAGAGCAAGCTCACCCCAATTCAGAGCATCTCTTTTCTCGGCATAGAGTTAGATTCAGTCTCAATGTTAGCGTGCCTCACCAACGAGCGCGCACAGTCAGTGCTGAAATGCCTCACCATGTTCAGGCCGGGCACGGCGGTCCCCTTAAAACATTTCAAGAGGCTCCTGGGACATATGGCATCCTCCGCAGCGGTTACACCGCTGGCGATGATGCATATGAGACCGCTTAAGCACTGGTTCCAGACTCGAGTCCCGAGATGAGCATGGCGCCGCGGCACGCACCGTGTGTTCATCACCCCCGCCTGCCGCCAAACTTTCAAACCCTGGACAGACCTCTGCTTTCTACGGACAGGAGTCCCCTTGCAGCAGGTGTCCCGACACGTCCTGGTCACAAAAGACACCTCCAAATTGGGTTACCCCAGGAGATCCCATGAACTCGGCTCCCTGGATGACTCCTCTTTAGCCCTCTGGTCTGCGAATTCAGCAGAGGAATTCACTGACCAAGACCAATGCAGGTACTCAATTTACCCTGTACTGGAATAGGTGCTCCACAGGACGGGCTCCCATGTGGACTTTTCCCCCGTGCATATTTTCCACAGTGCGGTCCCCTTGCGAGCGGACCCGCTTCTCCCTTGGGCAGTCCTAAAAGCCCATGTGATGTATTTCACCACTCTTTACCTCCCCCAGTCTGGGCAGGTGTGGTCTCTGCAGGGTCTTTCCCCCATGAAAGAATAGGAAAACTGGGAAAGATCGCCTTCCCCAAGTGCATATGATAGCGTTAAGATGGCCCCAGCCGCTTTAACTCTATGCGAGAAACATAGAGAGAGAAAAGGTGTGGCTGGCGCGGCCTGCTCCCATGCTTAGCACGTTGCCTTGTTCCCCCCTGTCGGTGGTAAAGAACCAGAATGCTTTGACGATTTTATGGGGCATTGGGGAAGGGTATGTGCAGCCTGGCACAGCTGGTCGCTTTGGCACATAAAATACCTGCCCGCTCCTGTGTCAACAGTACGCGTACACGGCTCAGCGCATGGCCTGATTTAAATTGGACCCCTATTGTCACTTCTTCGACACAACATCTCGTTCCCTCCATCAGGGTATGGAGGTTACATCTGTAACCTAGACATCTCTCAATCAGGACTCTGAGCACTTGGGTAAATACAAGAGAAGTCCATGCTTCCCTTTCACTAAATTACTTACTTGGCTACAAGAGGAGGAATGCAACATAGAGCCCCCTAGTGCATGGTAGTGGCATTACACTTAAAAACCAAGTAAACAAGTTCTGGGTGGTTACATACCCCCCTCCTCATTGGAAGGGTGGTCACATCCATGACAAGGCTTAAGGATCTGGACATGATAGGTATCAATAGTATCTGGATCAGACACGAGAGAGACTCGATAATTTTTCTGGACCCAGTTTTTATTTTTATTTTTGTGGGACCTTGCCATTTAGGAGATAGATTTGGCAGGAAACTACACCCAAACTATATCTTTGACCTGAAACTAAGTTGGTTTGTGACACTGGTCGTAGTATGTTTTCTGCTTATTTTGAGCTTATTCCACATTTTCCCTTACCAAGCTGACTAGGATTTTCTGCCATTCCAATATAGGGTACACAGGACTGTTAGGGCTAGGTAGCAGTTGTAGGGCTCTTTCCATTGGACCTTTCAGTTTCCGCCCCAGTTTCCTCTGCTGGAGTGAACCCTGTATTTCATGCCAGGCAGAATTGATGGCAAACCTGAACTCGGCCAACTACTTGTCCCACTGTCAATGCTGTTCTTCAACATAGGATGCAATCTTTGCCTTTAAGTTTCTATTGACTCGCTCTGTCAAATTTGTTTGAGGATGGTAGGCAGTTGTTTGTACAAGAGGCTTATGAGATGAGAAGTGAATTGAGTTCTTCTATCCGACACAAGATTGGCAAGATTCACCATCTAGTGAAGATCTCATCCATTAAAATGTTTGCAATGTAAGATGTTTTTTGCTGTTCTCAAGGGAAACACCTCCACACATTTGGTGAAGAATTCCACAACAACAAGAAGATACTCATGCTGTTTGACACTTTTAGGAAATGGACCCATTAGGTCTACTCCTAACATGTGCCCAGGCTTGACTACAGAAGTATTTTGCAAAAGACCTGACATCTTTGTCATGGAGGGTTTGTGTTTTTGACATGTTTGAAATTCCTTACAATACTTCCATACATCTGCCCTAATGCTAGGCCAGTACACGGTTTCGAGTAGCCTGAGTAGAGTTTTGAGCTTTCCCAAGTGTCAAACTTAAGTGACCTTCTACCACCCTATATTCCATCACATTCGTTACGATTACAAAATTATGGCCTGTTAATAGTTCCTTGAATATCAAAATCCACAAAAGAAGGTAGATCCTTTTCATATTTGGATCCTAAACTATAGAATAGTCTCCCTAACACTGTTCAAGATGCAGACACACTCACTCAGTTTAAGTCTAGACTAAAGACTCATCTATTTAGCCAGGCATACACCTAATTTATCCTCCAACCCACAATTAGGCTGCTTTAGTTTAGTCTGCCAGAACCAGAAACATTGAACATGATCTATAACTCTGCAATAAATTGAATGGCATCTATACTTATATTATTTTATTTGTTTCCCTGTCTCCACCTCAGGACTCTTATCCTGAGGTCACCAGAACTGGCTTGATCCAGCTCCATTCCTGCTTGGTGTCAGACTCCACTGCTATGTGTTGCTGTGTGAATGCAGCCGGTGCCAGCCAAACATCACTTTTGTCTATTATGATTGACTTCAGAGGACAAACTGATGCCAACTCCAACCATAAGACATGGGATACTTCATATGCCATTGTCTGAACCTCACCAAAATTACCGGTCAGGTTGAACTGCGATTGATGGTTGATGGAATACATAGACTATCAATTGCCAACCAAAGCCTTCATCAGCCAATTAACAAGGACAATTGCATCTATGTGAACTTCTGCAGTTAATCTAGGATGGACTTCAAAGACATTAGTCATTAATCTTACAGTTCATACAAAATCTATGTTTAAACACTGACCCTTAACACTTACTTAGATTAATAATTTTAAACCATGGCTTGAACTATATGTAACCCATGACACGTGATAAGTACTTTGCGTCAAACTTTACTAACAGACCAATGGGCTCAGAAGACTTAGGTTCGTCCGGAGAGAGAGACGATGCAACAGCAGTGAACACTCAGACAAGTCAAGATGAGGCAAAAGCAAATTAAATTTATATTTAAACAATAAAACAAAAATAAATTAATACAGAGAGTTTTATATTCAATGTCGTTGATTTTTACTCCTTCCTTTCTTTAAATACCTTGTTGTTAATGTTATTTTAGTTAATCAACTAAGTGAACATTGACCCATATAACCTCAACACATATTTCAATAAAAATAAAAAGTTAAACCAAAAAAACCAAAACAAAATTTCGTTCACTCTGAACATAAAATACCTTGAATTGTTCAAAAGTCAAATGTTTCTCAATGAACAGACCAGTTCATAAATTCAGTTCCAAAAGTCCATGAAGTGCTTAATTCAGTTGTCCAATTCTATCCCGGGTGGGGAAAAAAATGAATTAATGTGCGATTCTATCCTACCGTTCAAAGATGAGCAAGTTCAGTTTCTGTTTCTCTTTCAACAGAGAAATCAAAAGATTCATTAAACAGGTGGCTCGCCAGTCCAACCCCACCGTTAAGCATACAGGAAGAGCTGAGACAATCCACAATCCAGGAATGATTCACATGCAGAGTAGATCACATTCATCAGCTGAACTCATCACAGAACTCACATGGAAGCAAAAACATAAGGGAAAAAAAAAACCTGGCCAAGGAACTCTGTTACATATGTACATCGGAAAAACCAGGGAAGTTCCAGATGACACACGTTCCAAAATGTCACTCTCAACATACACTGCTTCTCTCTGAATCCTTCATTAGAGATATACATATATATATATATATATATATATATATATATATATATATATATATATATATACATATGTCATATTAGCTTTAAGCTAGCGCCAATATTAGCGTCATTAACATACGGTCAACACACAATGTGAACAATCACATCATCTCAGCTCGTTTAAACTTACTTCTAAATTTTCATCATATAAATGATTTAGAGACAATTTAAACAACTCTTACATCAGTTCTTGCTCAATTTGGAGCTTAAATCTTCCGGAGCAGCAACAAGCATCCGCTCGTGTCGGAGATTCACGGAGAAAAGAAAGATCTAGAATGCACTGCTTCTCTAAAAGTGCCACGATAGCGGACGTTTAAATGACATCACTCAAAATGCGATCTCATTGGAGGCCTTGCAAAGGGAGATAATGCTATTGGACATATTTATAATGTTCAATATTTTATATCTCTCTATTTTTGTATTATTAATTAATTTGTTTAAAGTCTTATATTTGCTATGTCAGGATCTTTCATACTTTTAATCAGTTATTTAATTTGAAGTTAATTCTGTCTCTGCCAGTACCCACTGGTAACCTGGGTTACATATACATAAGTAATATTTACATTATATTCATGATGTTAGCCAGAGGGGAACTGGCCCCCACAGTGAGTCTGGTTTCACGGTTATTTTTCTCCATTAATCAACGTCTTATGGAGTTTTGTGTTCCTTGCCACATTCGCCTTCAGCTTGCTCACTGGGGTTGTTAATACAATTATTATTTAATTACTTGTTTTTAAACATGATTAACAATCGTATTTTATCTAATTACACAATGATGATTCATTAATATTATAGACATTACAGTTTTATCTTCTGTTAATGCCTGATCTTCTGTAAAGCTGCTTTGAAATGATGTGTTGTGAAAGGTGCTATACAAATAAAATGTAATTGACTTGACTTAGGTTCCCAGCACCCCTGAGGGGAGAACAGGTGCTACATGACTAGCATGGGAGCAAGCCCAGCAGCTGCATCCTTTTCTCTCTCTATGTCTCTCGCATAGAGTGTGAAGCGGCTGGGGCTTTCTTAACGCTATGAAATGCATTGGGGAAGGCGGGCTTTCCCGATCCTATTCTTTCAGGGGGAAAAGACCCTGAGGAGGCCACAACCTGCCCAGACTAGGGGGAGGTGACATGTGGCTAATACACTACGTGGGTTGTGAAGCCGCACGTGGAAGTGGCGCGGTGGTAGGTCCTGCCTGATGAGGGAGGAGCTCTATAAACACGGCTCGTAGTGGGTCTGGTCGCAAATTGCGCCGCTGAATTCGCAGGCCAGAAGGCTAGGGAAGAAGAAAATTCAGGAAGCGACACTTAGTGGCTTAGAGAGAAAAGCGCACTGGATGAACTTGGTGAAGGGCGCTTGGTGCAAGCTTGGTGCATTACTGGTTCGGAACAAAAGGTTTGGGTCTGCCTCCTCTCGGGGCAGCACTTGCAGGTTCACGACCTGATCCCTCAAGGGGGTCGTAGGAACCTTGTGTACGTAGCCCGGTCGCAGCCTCAGGATAAAGTGAGTATGTGCCGGACCGAACTTCAGGCAGGTGTCGCTGACAGTGACCGTTTGCAGGTCCCCAACCCTCTTGATGGAAGCTAGCGCTATCAGGAGGGCTGTCTTCAGGGAGAAGGCATTGAGCTAAACTGAGTCAAGCAGCTCAAAGGGGGGTCTCTGTAGGCCTGAGAGAACCACTGAGAGATCCCAGGAGGGGAACAGGCATGGCCGGGGAGGGTTCAGTCTCCGGGTGCCTCTAAGGAACCTGATAATCAAGTCGTGCTTACCCAAGGACTTTCCATCCACTGCGCCATGGTGGTAGCGGCTACATACACCTTCAAGGTGGAGGGGGACAGCCTCCCCTCCAGCCTCTCTTGCAGGAATGAAAGCACTGACCGGACTGCGCACCTCTGCGGGTCTTTGGCTCGGGAAGAAAACCAATTCGCGAACAAGCGTCACTTCAAGGTGTATAGTTGCCTGGTGGAGGGAGCTCTGGCTTGGTTGGTTGTGTCTACGAATGCAGGTGGTAGGTTAATCAGATTCCTGATATTATCAAGAATAGTGGAATATGTTTCCACTGGTATGCAGACGATACACAACTTTATATTTCTTCAAAACCTGATGAGATTTCACAATTCTCAAAATTAGCAGAGTGTATCAATGGAATAAAAGATTGGATGGCCAGAAATGTCCTTCTACTAAATTCTGACAAAACAGAGGTACTAATTATGCTGTCGGCGTTGTCATCATCCAATTCCAGGGGCTCAAGGGAGAATGCCGGTTCAAGGAAGAATGCCGGCTCGCAAGGCGAGCTGCACACATCCCGAGCTCGGATGGAAGCAAGCGAGCGTGCCAGGGTGCGGGTGGTTCGTGGGGATTTACCTGGCGAATCCAAGCCCGTCGTTATCCTCAAATAGCCTTCATCGCCAGCCGGGTCGTCAGCAAATCCCATGGGAAGATGGAATGACGCGGGGGGGGGGGGCTGAAGTGGCGTTCACCTTAAGGAAGGAGAGCCGCGACCGCAACGCTGCCATGGTCATGTTCTCGCAATGAGTACATGAACCATCCACAAATGCGCGATCGCTGCCCAGGCACACGAGGCAGCGTCTGTGGCCGCCGGTCTTGGAGCGATATCGACTGCTTCCAGGAACTACACAGAGGTGGAAGGGCATCTTTAAAAAGACATGTCCTTAAAAGGACGTTCAACGCCTGCTTGTGTATTGATCTTTTATGAGTGAAACTCAAACATTTTCTTTTAGAGAAATTAAACTCTTTTAAGGAGGGAAAACACTCTTTCAGACAAATAAAGCGCTGTCGAAGCGCCCAGGAACGTGGACTGCACAGCGTGCAGTGAGAGAGAACACCGCTGGAAACTCTGACTGACAAGATGCACACCCGCTTCCCGTTATACCCGTATGTCCGGGGGCGGACATGCAAATTCTGTCTGCCAATTTCTCATTGACCTTTTCACAAGTTCAGAGGTACGTGAGGCTCCCAAGGAAGACCTCTTGTGTCACTTCATTTGACACAATGTTGAGTGAGTGACAGAATGGGAACTCTAATTTTCTTTTCTAAATTCATCAAATTCCCTACATGAACAGGTTGTGTAACATGCCCCCATACTTAAAACCATGAACAAAACTATGCAAGCTTAAAGAAAATGTAACCCACCAAGACAATGTGAAATATGGGGTCATGCGCAAAGGGCATAAACATAGTTTGTGCAGACCACAGTTTGTTTTGTGTGGTGAATTATTGGCTGCCGAGTGTATAAAACTATTAAAACTTAAGATACAAATTGAATATACCGTGTATCTTCAAGTAAGAGAGATTCTAGATCAAGGATTTCTGTTCTTTTTGTTGTTGTTATTGTTTGATAGTTTTTTTGTAAATGTGAAAAAAACAATTAAATAAAATAATAAAAAAGAAAACAATAATGGCATAATAATGAAATGTACAGGTCTCATTAGATGCACACATATAATATTGCCCTGTAGATGTGCATGGTGTTTGTTTTGGTTGGCCAATGCAGTTCAGGTAGATGTGCAGACTATATATCCTTAGCCGGAATGATTGATTGAACCTTTTGTTTCCACTTGCCCTCAAGGCCAGAGAGTCAGTATATCCATTATTTATGTCAGTCTTTTTTCTGTGGGCTGCTCACTTGCTCCTTTATGACATAAACCTCAACTGAAAGACTGTTACAACAGAGAGGAAATAAAAGAACATGATCAATCAAACTGAACTGGGTCAGAGGTCTACAGCACACATCACCTTTATCACGACACAAGGAATTAGCTTTTTCTGATATTAAAACTTTATAGAGATTAAAATTATTGGAGTGAATGTTGAAAAATAGCAGCGTCTTACAGCACATGTTTTTGATTCTATTACATTGTTGTGCAGGCAACTGGGAGTTGTGTCTATGCCTTTAGAAATTTTTATGGAAAAATTATATAAAAATGCTACAGTTAAACTGTAATACAGTCACCAAAATATGTCCCAAAACATTTGCTCAAAACATTTCAGCAACCTGCAAGCAACACTCTAGAATCTATGGGGAAAACACAATTGCAAACACATAGCAATATGCTTAAAACAATCAAGACCTTAGCAACTCTCTGGCAACCACCCACAACATGCTAACGTCATGATAGAGAGTTTTGCAGGGGTATGCACCACACACATTTTCTTCAGACAATGCAAAAATCTTTTTATGACTGCTTTGCACAGCACAGCAAACTTAATTCAAAGTTTTGACAAAAGTGCAATACTAACAAACTCCTCAGACTGCATGTTCATTAGCTTTGTTTTGAACTGCGTTGATTGCTGGTGTTTGCTCATTTGTTTGATGGACTGTCTGACAGACGTGTGTTAATTTAGAGTGAGTGTGTTTCAGGCATCAGATGAACTTGAATATCTCACACACTGTGAGTGCACACAGAAGAGACTAATATAGCGTCACTTCGCATGCGAGCATGAGAGTTTTCCTCATCAAACTGACAGTTTTGACAGTTTTCCTGCCAAGATGTTGACGTCTGGAACATCAAACTAATATACAGACATGATTGGCACGCCACAAATACAAACAAGCACAAGTGATGATATTCTCTGTAACTGGTGTGTGCAGAGAAACAAGGATAAGCAATTTGAGTTGTCAACCATAATAAGGCTGTTCATATTAGAGTAAAGACTCTCCAGATAGAAAAAAATAAAAACATTAGCTATGTCTATCAAGATTACAATTTTAACTGTGAGCCTTTCTGTGGAGTGGGACATGGTGCTGCTATACAGACTATCATAAGGCCTAGCCAATAGGGGGTGCTGTTCTTGGCACCATGTGCAATTAAAGAGTGTAAAATGTGAATATTTAATATGGTGTTCAGGCAGTCTGTTACTCACCTTCATGTCAAGAGACTGAGGGTAAAGGGTTCACGTTGTCCCTAAAACTCTTTATTGCATTTATAAAACAGTGGCAACAGCAACATGATAAAATACACCAATCTTCAATAAACAGTTAAATGAATGAATGATAATAATAGGAATAAACTATCCTTCCACCATGTATCAAAGTTAATTAGTCTCACTGCAGGCTGTTTTACCTTCCAAGCAAGGTAGAAACTTGGCACATTAGTATAGATTGTGTACTCACAGGGGTGTGTTTACAGTCATTTAAAATGGCTTTCCTTGTGTCTCATCCAATCAGAATATAGAGTCAGCAAAAACTATTCTTTTTATAATGAAGTGACCGACTTTTAATATGCTAATATGGGTATTTTCTAACTCATAGCTAATGTTTTTTTCTTTTCTTTATTCACTGTTTATACATTTAGATTTTAGTTGATAACATTTATTATAAAGATAATTAAATACTTAAGAGTTGTGTTGCCTGGTTTTGTGTCAACCCTGCTGCAAAACGAGTAGTAATACCTTATTCAGTTCCATAAAATAAAGAAAACAGTCATTAGTATTAGATATAGTATTACGGTTCAGTTGAATTCTCCACTAAGACTGTAGATTGAAAAAATAAAAATAAGTGTCTACAATTGAACTCATATCAGCCATTTCACAAGATTCATCTTTTAAACTGATACTGCATAGAGCAAATCAAACATTAATGTGTAGTGGATAAAGCACTTGAATAATCATATTCAAATATGTAAATACAAGTTTTATTTATTTTCTTCAAAACAAGTAATATCTTGGTTATAAATGTTTTAAAGAATAACATAATATCATCATGAAAATTGCACGTTATGAATCCGGCTCTGCAGTTGAAGATCTCTGAGTGATGGTCATAGGCAAAGCCGATAACCTCAAACCATGAGATTCATCCATGCAGAAGAGCAGTGCCGAATCACAGCGCCGAATCACAGCTCACGTAAAATGTTCCCCCGCAAGTTGCTTGCAATTTAAGGTTTCAACCGCAGATGTCACTTAAAGGAATAGTTCACCCAAAAATACAAGTTCTCTCATCATTTACTCACCCTCATGCCATCCCAGATATGTATGACTTACTTTCTTCAACAAGATTTTTAGAAGAATATTTCAAATCTGTATGTTTGTACTATGCAAGTGAATGGTGACCAAAATTTTGAAGCTCCAAAATCCACATAAGGGCAAAATAAACTCCAGATGACTCTATTCTGAAGCGATTTGATAGGTGTGGGTAAGAAACAGGTCAATATTTATGTTTACTTTAAATTCTCCTCCCTGCTCAGTCAATTTCCACTTCACTTTCACTTTCTTCCTCTTCTGTTTTTGGTGATTCACATTTTTTGTGCATATCACCTCCTAATGGGCAGGGAGGATAATTTATGAAACAAAAGACTTAAATATTGATCTGTATCTCACCTACACAATTTCCCGTTTTAACATGTTAACACATACTTTTTCTGATTTAATGCTTAAAATATTACAGAGATGTTCTTGAAAAACCTTACCAAATGGAGTGACGCTTCTTAAAAACAACATAGGCAGCACTTGACAGCGGGCACTCTTCTAGCAGAGTTAACACAGGCCTATGTATTCCTCATCATGACATGTGAATGAAGCAGCAAGGGGGGTCGAGTGATATTCAGCTCATGTGTGTGTCAGCTGACCTCTGCTGTGACTCTTTCAAACACATTGAATCTGGAGTGTCCAATCATGACAGCCAAACACTGACAACTCCTCAGGAACCTGGAGATGCCGACTCACATGGAAACGACTCGGTTACTAACGTAACCTCGGTTCCCTGAGAGGAGGGAACGAGTATTGCGTAAGTAGCTTACGTTATGGGAAAACTCCGTTTCTCGAGAAATATTGAAGTCTTTATGTAAAACGCATTGCAGCTGCACAGCATACAGCAATGAGCGAGGCAGCTCGGTCATTGGCTGTGCTGCGGCAACTTGCTCGAACCAATGACAGGGCGACTCTGAACGCGCAACCAATGGGCGCGCGCTTCGCGCTCGCGCGCTCAGAGCCCGCCAAGATGGCCGTTATTAGGCGCCCCGTCATGAGAGTTCTTTAGGTTAAATCGACTGAAGCGAACTGACCAAGCACAAGCACGGCAGCTTACGCAATACTCGTTCCCTCCTCTCAGGGAACCGAGGTTACGTTAGTAACCGAGTCGTTCCCTCTCGAGAGGTCTCTCCTATTGCGTAAGTAGCTTACGCTATGGGAACACCATGCAAAACGCCGTGCGTGCTGACTTTGCTCTATAAAGCCAGAGGCGGATGCCTGAGCCTTAAAGCAAAGTGATTATCCAACAAGCCGGCCAACGGCGAGCTATATAATGGGAAAATACAGAGCGCCTTTGCCCCAAGGAGGTCCATGGTGGGGCGCTCATTGTAAAAACACAAGCACATATCTTATGTACTGATTTTTCTATGTATTGATATGCATAAAAAATCCTCTAAGTCAGTCAGATACGGACCTATAAGGGAGGAGATAATGCTCAGCATATACATACTCCAGTCCATTCTACAGTCAGGCTGATAGAATGTTGGAATGCAATGAGGGGACCTGTAGGTTATAAAACCTGATAAATGTCGAAGGCGAGGCCCAGCCTGCCGCCGCACAAATATCTTCAATGGGTATCCCACTCGACCACGCCCACGAGGAGGCCATGCTCCTCGTAGAGTGAGCTCTGACGCCTATGGGGCATTGAAGGCCCTTGGCTTCATAAGCCAGCGCTATAGCATCCACTATCCAGTGCGATATTCTTTGCTTTGAAACTGCGAGACCTTTAGTGCAGCCACCAAAGCATACGAATAATTGTTCCGTCTGTCTGAACGGGGCAGAACGTTCCAAATATACTCTGAGCGCCCTGACCGGGCAGAGTAAATTAGCGTCGCTTTCGTCCGCTGGGGACGATAGCGCTGCCAGAGATATCACCTGTACTCTGAAGGGTGTGGAGAGCACTTTAGGAATATACCCGTGCTTTGGCCTAAGGACAACTCTGCAGTCGTTAGGTCCAAATTCCAGGCAAGCAGCGCTTGATGACAGCGCGTGCAGGTCGGCCACTTATCTTGACTGAGGCGACGCCAGCAAGAGCGCAGTTTTGAGCGAGAGCTGTTTAAGGTGCACGGTTCGGAGAGGTTCGAACGGGGCACTCTTGAGTGCGTCCAGGACCGTGGCCAGGTCCCAGATCGGCACCGAGGGGGGGGCGATGGGGGTTCATCCTCCTAGCACCTCTTAGGAAACGAATGATTAGGTCGTTTTTCCCTAATGAACGTCCTTTATCAGGATTGTGTGACGCCGCTATGGCAGCCACATAGACTTTGAGCGTGGAGGGTGTGCCGCCCGCCTCCAGCAGCTCTTGCAAAAAGGCGAGTACACTTGATATCTCGCACGATTTGGGGTTCAAGCTCTTGGTATCACACCAGTCACTGAACACTTTCCACTTTTGGGCATATAAGTGTCTCGTAGAGGGCGCTCGCGCCTCTGTGATGGTTCTCAAAACTCCACTGGGGAGGTTCGTTGAGGGGCCATGCATGGAGGGCCCACAGATCGGGGCGGGGATGAAGAATCATCCCGTTGGCCTACCTGAGGAGGTCTAGCCTCAGCGGAATCGGTCATGGGGCAGATTGCATCATTTGCATCAGTTCTGGAAACCACGTCTGGTTTTTCCAGAGAGGGGCTACCAGGAGCACTGCACATTTCACTTCTCCTCTTTGAGAAGAAAAGTGGGCAGTGCGCATTTTCCCTGGAGGCGAAGAGGTCGACCTCTGCCTTGCCAAAGGTTTGCCATAACCACTGAACCGTCAGGGGGTGGAGAGACCATTCTCCTGGGAGAACCTTGTCTCTGGACATCATGTCCGCTCCCTGGTTCAGGACGCCTGGCACATGCGCTGCTCTCAGCGAGCGCAAGTGGTGCTGTGACCATGAGATGAGCTCCCTGGCCATAGAGTGCAGGGAGCTCGACCTGAGTCCACCCTGGCGATTTATTTACGATACTACTGTCATGTTGTCTGTTCGGACCAGGACGTGTTCGCTTTTCAGGTACGGAAGCAGGGCTCTGAGAGCCAAGGCGACCGCTTTCATTTCCAGACAGTTTATATGTAGGCGCTTTTCCGGGTTTGACCAAAAGCCCGAGACAGGCCTGCCCTCGTAAAGGGCACCCCATCCTATTTTGGAGGCATCTGTCGTGATAATTTTTCTCCGTGTGTTCACGCCCAGACTCACGCCGGTTCGATACCAGGGCGTCAGGGCTTTTATACAGCCATGATTTGCTCTGATTAAAAAGTGGCCCGAGCGCCACGTGTGAGTGGGGACACGGCTCTTGAGCCAGCGTTGGAGAGGACGCATGTGCAACAATCCTAGCTGGAGTACAGCTGATGCCGAGGCCATGAGACCGAGCATCCTTTGAAATCGTTTGACGAGCATCCTTTGAAATCTGATGAGAGGCACGCCGTCATCTGCACTGAGACTAGCACTATTCCCAGAAAGGAGATATTCTGGCTGGGGGATAGCACGCTCTTTGCAAAATTGATTCTCAGACCCAGGCATTCTAGATGGCTGATAATCCAAGATCTGTGCATCGTTAACTGACTCTCTGATTGTGCTATGATTAGCCAATCGTCGAGGTAATTCAGTATTCGCACTCCCCGCTGTCTCAGGGGGGAAAGTGCTGCGTCCATACATTTCGTGAATGAACGGGGGGCCAATGATAGGCCGAATGGTAGTACTGTGTACTGGTATGACTGTCCCTCGAAGCGAATCTCAGAAAAGGCCTGTGATGAGGCGCTATCGGAATGTGAAAGTAAGCGTCTTTCAAATCCACTGATAGAAACCAATCCCCGGGGTGAACTTGCGCGAGGATATGTTTGGTCGTTAACATTCTGAACGAGCAAATCATTAAAGCTTTGTTCAGATGTCTGAGATCTAGGATGGGGCGGAGGCCACCGTCCTTTTTCGGGACGAGAAAATAGCAGCTGTAAAAACCTGCCTCGCTCATAGAGGGAGGAACAGTTTCTATAGCGCCCTTCTCTATTAGTTTGAGCACCTCGGTGCGTAGAACATGTGACACATCTCTCCTCACTTTCGTCTCGACCACCGCTGAAAAGCGGGGTGGTCTGCGAGCGAATTGAAGGGAGTAACCGTGTTTTATTATGTTCAAAACCCATTTCGGCATGTCGGGGATTTTTTCCCAGGCTTTTGCTCACACAGATATAGGCTGAATGCTGGCTGGGGGCGTGTCGCAGTGACGTATGGGCCCCACCGGCAAATTGCCTTGTGCTAACACTGAGCTTACAGCTGTCAGAGGCGCGGACGTGCGCTGAGCAGCCTTGTTGAGTGCCGAGTGCAGGGGTGCGTGTGAGATTACAGGCACGCGCGCTATCTCCGAAATGCTCGCAGCATGAGCTGGAGAAATGTTTGAAACTGTATGGACAGTGTTTTCGGGTGGGGGTGCATACATCGTAATAGGCACGCGCGCCACTGTCATAAAGCTTCCGCTCTTAGCGGGAGTTTCTTAGCTCGTGCGTCGCATCCGTGATGCTTGCGGCATGAGACAGAGAAATGTTTGAGACTGTATCGACAGTGTTTACGGGTGGGGGTGCATACATTGTAATAGGCACGCGCGCCACTTTCATAAAGCTTCCCGCTCTTAGCGGGGAGTTTCTTGGCTCGTGCGTCACATCTGTGATGCTTGCGGCATGAGACAGAGAACTGTTTGAAACTGTATGGGCAGTGCTTATGGGTGGGGGTGCATATACCGTAGTAGGCACGCGTGCCACTTTCATAAAGCCTCCCGCTCGCGGCGGGGGGTTTTTGGCTATGCATACAGTGTTTGTGTGTAGGGGTGCATGGAGGACAGCAGGCACGCGCGCTACCTTTATAGTATTTCCCGCTTTTACTGGGGTATTTACTGGTAAGTATTTATAACTGTGGGAACAGTGCTTGCGTGTAGTGGTGCATACATGACAATAGGCACACGATCTACATATATGGTGCGTCCAGCTGGAGCTGGGGAAGTATTCGGCACTGTTTGGACAGTATTGATACGTTGGAATGCGCACTTTAGTGTGGACATGTGACCCCTTAGTGACACAGGCAGAAAATGACTCTTTTTGTGATTTCTGGGTGTTGCCGTTAAAACTGATTGCAGGTGAGCGAGTTCTGTGACTGGCCCATTGACTGCTGTACAGACATTTCCAGCCGCCTGTAAGGGGACTGGGTAAGGTTTCACACGTTTTAGAGAGAGTGGTCCGGCTTTTGCGAGACACGCACTCTCTCTTTTTCTTCCTATTGCTAGGAAGACTTACGAGGCTCCGGGTTCAGCACAATCTTGGGCCGAGGACCCCGTTGCTCAGGCGGCTTCCTTCGGTTAGCGGAATGCGAGCGGCGTCGAGCGTCCGTTTCAGGTCTGCTCTTTAGCTGGGAGACGGGAGGCGCTGCCCTGGCTCGCTGCTGCTGCTGAGGTGGTCTCTGGCGGCTCTGAGACGAGCTGGAGCGCTTGGGCAGGAAGTGACGCATAGCCTGCGAATCCTTCCGAGCTTCAGTGAAGCGTTCAGCAAACTATTTTACCGCCGGTCCGAACAGGCCGCTTGGAGCGATAGGCGCGTCAAGAAATGGCGCCTTATCCGCGTCCTTCATCTCTGTTAGCGTCAGCCACAGATGGCGCTCAAGGACAGTCAGGTTAGCCATGGCCCGGCCGATGGATTGGGCGGTGGCCTTTGTGGCTCGCAGGGCTACGTCAGTGGCGCTGCGCAGGTCCTTGAAAGCCTCAGGTTCAGGTCCCGACTCATCCATGGTGCGGAGAAGTTTGGCCTGATAAACTTGTAGAACAGCCATGGAATGAAGCGCTGACACAGCTTGGCCAGCGGCGGCGTATGCGCGGCCGGCGAGAGCTGAGGTAGATCGGCAGGGCTTCGAGGGATGAGAAGCTTTGGCTTTCCATCCAGCGGTGGAGGGTGGGCACAGATGGTTGGCCACAACCTCCTCGAGGGGCGGGGTTCCCTCGTAGCCTCTTTCTCTTGCGCCATCCACCGAGGAGAGCGAGGAAGAGAAAGAAGGCTTCAGGCGAGCAGAGTGCGGGGATTTCCATGACTTTGTGAGTTCGTCGTGAACTTCGGGGAAGAAAGGGGAGGGTCTCTGTCGAGGGGCCTGCCGGCGCCCCTGCAGGAACCACTCGTCCAGCCGGCTGCGGGCGGGTTCTTCCGGAGAAGACCAGTCGAGCCCGAGGTCTTCCACGGCTTTGGACAGGATGCGGACGATCTCAGAGTCCATGCTGGTGCCCGTGCTCGTGTCCGCTAATGTCGACGGCGCGGGGTCGAAGGCCAAGCCCGGCCAGTCGTCGGATGCAGCGTCAATAGAAAGGCTGTCATCCTTTTCACCGTCATCCCCTGACGCGCCGAACGAGATGAGACCCACCGCTCTGTTGGAGGGGTGCTGGTCCGCCTGCGTGAAATGGACTGGCGGCGGGGAGATCTTGGGTAGTGGTGAAGCACGCGGGGACTGGCCCGGCGTGACGTCACTGAATTCCGCGTGCTCTGGCAGCCTCTGTGAGCGGCGCTTTTTTCTTGCGCGGCTCCAACGGAGGAGACGGCAGCACGTTGGAAGCAGGCTCGTTTGCGGCGAAGGCGGCAAAGCGAGCGCGCAGCTCGGCGAGGCCCAGGGAGTCACATTCGGGGCATCCGCCCTGAATGAGAGCAGCTTCTGCGTGATCAGGTCCCAGGCAGCGAGTGCAGATAACGTGACGGTCCCCGTCAGGAAGAGGGCCTCTGCACGAGGCGCAGGTTAAAGGCATTTGGAACAACGCCTCGAAAATTGCTCTTTTACTTAAATCAAAAGCGTCGCAGAGGCGAACACTTGTAAGTAAAAAAGGATATCAGTGATGAAGGCGCCGGCGTCCTCTTGAAGGCTTGTCAACGGCGGGCGAAAAGACTCCAACAATCCGGAGGATCCATGAAGGAGATTAAATCTAAATAACTCTCATGACGGGGCGCCTAATATATAGCCCTAGCCACGCCCATCTTGGCGGGCTCTGAGCGCGCGAGCGCTTCACTATAAAAATGATGATAAATGAATGATTTTTTATTTTATTTTTTATAGTAATACTAATATTAGTATTATATTATATAATATTAGTATATTATTATATTAGTATAATATTAGTATATATATCGACTTTTCATGTCCAAGGGATTTTATTTTTGTCAAACTATAAAAAAATTAGATAATAAAAATACAAATTATTATACAGTATATTTAAAACTATGATAATCAAAATGAGTTATTTAAACATGTGTACTTTTTTTTAATAATTACATTTTTTTTTTTCAAAGGTTAGTGTACTTGATAACAAACGGGACAAAAGTGTCAGTGAAAAGCACGCTTGAGATGATACAAGACAAGTGATTAAAAAAAGAAAAGAAATTAATAACAAAGTATATGTCACTTGCGTGAAGAACATTATTGTGTGTGTCATTCCAAATCAAGCTGTTATTTTGTCCATAAAGTGTGAAAATATTATTTAATTGTGTGTATTTGGGGCTGTGGTGGCTCAGTGGTTGAGGCTCAGGGTTACTGACCAGATGGTCGGGGGTTCAAGCCCCAGCACCACCAAGATGCCACTGTTGGGCCCTTGAGCAAGGCACTTACTCCAGGTTGCTCCGGGGGGATTGTCCCTGTAATAACTGCACTTTAAGTCGCTTTGGATAAAAGCGTCTGTTAAATGCATAAATGTAAATTTAGGAAACATACACTGTTAGCTATAAAATGTGCCTTAGCAGGACAAAGGATTTGACCTTTTTATTTAAAAACGTTCAAAATGTCATTTCTATCAGTGTCATTTCCACCACAGAAATCTATTGAACACAATAAAGATTTTAAAATGTGCTAGAGATTAGTGGGAATTTTCAGAAAAATGACATAAATCTCCTGTGACGCATGTACATATACTGTTGGACATTTGTTGTTGACAAATTATCAACACAAGTGAGAGTGTAAAAATCCACGATCCCGGTTCCGGGATTTAAAATTACGTCAGTAATAATGTACTTCCAATTTTAAATGTATGCGGAGGAGTTATGAGCTCATATCTGGTACCATTTGAAAGCTTAGAATGTCTACTTTCTTGAGATATGCATCACTTTGGCATTTGTTTTACACTAAGTAACTTATTTACAATAAATTACATAGTTCCACCCATCAAAAGTCGTGTCATAATTATGTGCGTTTTTGAATACGCATATTTCTCATATCGCTCAAATATGACGCACATGTACAAACCATGTATCAAATGAAAGCTCTCATTGCCAGTAAGAAGTTCCAATAAGTCTTTTTATTGAGGTATAATCACATATCTAATACACTTCGAATGAATCATGAAATATACAATCATACAAGTGAAATTATTGAATATTTGCCGTGCTACTCGCACTAGACAGCACAGTTAGCCACAAATGCTACATAATCCTTTACCTTAGGTTATTCTCTGCAAAATGAGCCGTTTTTCAGTGTTTTCTGTGGTTGTGTGCCCAAGTAATCCCTCGATATGTCACACGAGTGCAGAAACACCACAAAGTAATGTTATATGATATTCAACAATCCAGGAAAATATGTAAACATCCGATCCGGATAAAGCATATATTGCCGTAAAGCTTAGACCCTCTGCTTTCCGGCAATGTCTCTCAAGATCAAATAGACCAATCAGGGGCTGTGATATTGCATCCAGACTGTGAAGTGATCACTGGGTAGGTTACGTGCCCAAAACACACAGACGCGTCTCACCAGACACCAGAGCGCATATGTACCACTTTCAACAGTGTTTTATGTAATGACAAAGGGTTTTCTGTAAAATTACACTGGGATTTTGCATTTTATAGCACTGTATATGGGTATAGGGAGACTTTAGATTTGGGTAGGCGGAAAGTACACCAAAAAAGGTAATATTCCTCCCTTCAAATAAATTGAAATAGATATTAAATAAAACATGATACAGACAAAATTCCTTTTTCAGGTATTTGCTGACATCTAGTGGAAACAGCCAAAACTGTCTGCTTGCTGCTAGGGTTTACAGGGCTTGAGTTATACACTTTCAAAAATGAATTTATATAAAAAAAATCAAAAAGCGCCTCTTTTTTTAGGAGGGTTATTACTGTTCAGACAACATATATTTAATTTTTTTTAATTTTTAGCAGTGTTTTATGCAACTTCAAAGGGTTTCCTGTAAAATGACACCAAAACTGTGTATTTAGGCCAAAGTATGTGGGAATGGGAAGCTTTTTAATTTGGGTAGGCCAAATCCAGGCGGAAATCCCCAAAAATGGCAAGGTTCTTAAGAGGTTAATGAGTTTTTACTTCCACAATGTTGTCAAGTGCCCGAAGTTGTAGAAACTGTATTCACACAGAGTGGGTGATGGTAACTTCAACTTACGCTCTTGTGACAGAAGTTTTGCTAGTTACCACATTCACAGTTAATTATTATTGTTTTTTACCCTGGCCCTTCTGCTAAATAGGGCAAGCCATGACCGCTGAGTGCATAAAGTGTCCGAACTTTATTTCGATTGAAGAAAGGGTCGTCCTAGTGCTCTTCTTTTCATTGCATTTTCAGTGTGAACATACAACTCACACTACAAAATGGTGAAAAATTGTACGATTTGGGTCACAGCTCAAATCTAACTACTCTCAGAGGTCACTCTTGGTATGCATGGCAATTAGCATCCAAAAACAACAAACTTTTGCCATTTCATATTGTCTGTCATTGTAATTCTCAAGAAAACCCACTTCACTACAGCTTGTTGGTTTGAAACCTGAACAGATTTTCTTTCCTAACCATTCAAAGAAGAAAGCAAGGGCGACTCATTGTGCCTGAGTTCCTCTATAGACAGCATATGGCCAAACGTGAGGATACTGATGTGGACAATGAGAAGTCCACTTGCCAAATTTCAAAAAGAGGGCAGGAACAAGATGTTTTACTGGGCAGTCTGTTGATGATTCACTACTGAGAGCCACTTTTGTCTGTGTCTCTTTCAGCATTCAGAAACATGTTTCCAAATGTTTTACACCTCATATAACACTCTCAATGTGTCCGGCACACTTTCAAATAAATGGTTATTTCAAGCTGAGGACATCTGGTGTTGTAGGAGGTCTTCTAACGCAGACAAAAACATGCTGCTGTATGCAACCCATTTAATTATAATAATATCATGTATTTCCCAGTGAAAGAGGATATTGAACAAGTGAATGTGTAGAACAGGATTTTATTTCATCAAATGGATATTATTGGTGATTGGAGCGGAGGGACTGAGAAATAAGTGGGATTTGTGATGTCGTTTCAGAGAGCATGTTATTACATTTTGATAATTTATGAAAAAAAAACATTAATTTTATTTCAGCTTGATCTCATGAAAAGTACATGACTGAAGTGACATTTTTTCAAAATGACATGCGGTTTATTGCGCGTATCGCGGCAGTTCTGAGGGGAAATGTCCACTTTGTTGCACTAAAAGTGGGTTAAATGTTCTCCCAAACAGAAAAAGTTTTTAAGGTTAGTGCTTTATCGAGTTTTACATAAATAAAACCAACCTACCCTAAACCTAAACCTAACTAATAGCATGAAGCAAATGCGCAATGAAAAAGTTGTTTTTGTGGCACTTTTATGACACTTTTTGTCTTACTGACTTGCGAAGAAGTTCACTGGCCTGAACGAAGAATAGCTGTACACAGATACTGTTACAGCAACATTTCCCTTTATGTTTGCTCTGATCTATGAGGAAAGCTCATAAAGGATAGTACAAATGGCTGTTCTCTGACCCCAAACCTGGAGTCACAAAGTTGGGCTTTTGTCTAAACTAGAGGACAGGAATTGTCATCTGTCCATAAACACATTGTCTTAAGAGGCCAGTGCTGACAGCAAATCTGAAGAGCAATTCAAGGTCTGTTTTGTGTAAGTTTGGGCAAGAGTTACTCGAGACCTGTCAACAGGAATGGTTCAAACGTGTTTGGATGGGCTGTGTGGTTCAAAGAAGGGTCACTTACTAAAGATTACTTAAAAAAAAATTCAAATTAAAATGATGTTAGACTTCTTCAGGACAAGCTCTGGATTTCCTTGCCTTTGGAATAATCTAATAATGTAATGTATAATGTGTAATAATGAAGCCGAAATCTTACAAGTTAATTGATGGTAAATCAATGAACGTTTGACAAGAACAAAATCCAAATCTCTTTGCACTTGATTGACTTGAATGTTCACACCACTTTATTACAGTAATACATATTTTTTATTTATTTTAAAGCTTATATTTTATTGCAACCTGTTCTTTATATAACTGTTTTGTTCTTTTTTTTTTTTTTTATTTCATTATATAATTTATATGTTATTGCAACTGATTACTTTACTTTTATTGCTGCTTTATTTATTACTATAAATCATTATTTTACTTTCTTTAATTCTATAATTTATATGTTATTGCATCTGGCTCTCTTACTTTTTATTACTGCTTTATTTGCTATTATATAACTATTTTCTTTATATAATTAATGTTTTATATAATATATTTATATAATATTATCTATATAATTGCAATATGTAGTTTAATATTTTATTAAAACCTGGTCTTTTCATTTTATTGCTGCTTTAATTATTACTAATATATCTATCTATCTATCTATCTATCTATCTATCTATCTATCTATCTATCTATCTATCTATCTATCTATCTGTCTGTCTGTCTGTCTGTCTGTCTGTCTGTCTGTCTGTCTGTCTGTCTGTCTGTCTATCTAATTATTTTTCTTTATAATGATTTTATTTTATTTTTATTTAATGCAACCCATTCTTTTAATTTTATTACTGCTTTATTTACTACATTATATTTTGCTTTATATAATTATACAATTAAAATTTGTATATGTTTGTTTTTTATTTTTAATGCTTATTTAGGAGCTTTTAGTAAACAAATATTTAACTGTCAACAAATACAGCTATTTATTTATGTTGACAAATAAAATTTACTTGATATTAACAAAGATCATCAATACATTTAATTATATCATTTAACACAATATCGTATTTATTATTTCATAAATTTTGAGTCCTAAATCAATGTATTGCCATTAACATTTTCTACTGTCACTGTTCAAAGCAAATGTCACAACATTTGAGAGCTAATGTACTTCAATACACTTTAAAAAAAAATTATATATATATATATGTGACCTGCTCCATCATTTTGAGTCACTTGGTTCAAGAAACACATTTTGAGTTTTAAGCACTACGGTAAAAAGGAAAGATTATATCTCAACAGAAATGTTATACAGATCATAACTATAATAGCATTAGAAAGCTGAGAATTTGACCAAACTCAAAATGATTGAGCAGGTTTCAGTGTAAAACTTAATATAGTGCAAGTATTTATATTATGACTGACACCCAGGGAAAATCAAGTGCAAAATTGTAACTCATTTGGTGATAAATTCCAATGGATTTTTCACACTGAAATCACATGCAAAATATCAGATACATCGATTTATTCCCACATATAAAAGTGGCCCAGATCTGAAAGCAAACTGTCAGATTCAATGTGACTTTTGCGGTTCATAGTGTCATCCAAAGCACAGATTTGTCACATGTGGACAAATTTAACTGCAGTGTGAACAAAGACTTTTGAGTAGTGTTTATGATAAGATACAGATCTCAACTGCAGCAACAGACCTCAGGCTTTGTGTCTTTGTTTGGTCTAGTGACAGCACCTTTCACTATGGCCTACTTGCACAATGAAGAGTAGTGTAAGTAACCTTTGGCCTCTGACCCATGCTGACACTTCCACACCCACCCAGGAAATTACCCTATACTCTGACCTGAGTAAAGATTGTCACCAGTGCGGGCGCACAGTCGGCAGGGTTATGAGTGCCTATTTAAGAGAGGCTATTATATGATAATGGGCATTTGAACTAAACGATGAGGGCACGCAGGGTGCAGGAGAACACTGGTGGTCCTCATTTGATAAATGAACGGGGTGTCAACATCCATCTGCTCCTGCATCTCTAGTGCACCTCTCCACCTTTATTTAACTACATGTATGTTAAATCCTGCTTGAACGTTTTGCTGCTAATATGGGACAACATTAATAAAAGAGAATAAAAGAGTCCCGTCTTTTATTCAGCCAAAATACAGGACATTCTGGCTAATACGGGACAGTTGGCAAGCCTACCTTGTACACTACTGCCAAACGATCAAACGATCAACATAATGTCCTGTCATTCATCACATCAGCTAGCTCAGTCAGGAACACTTCCATTAAATGACTACATTTATTGACTTAATTGTTTTTTTTTATTATTGACTTTTACTTCAGCATGACTTGTATGATGATTTATCTGAACATTTTCATTACATAACCTGTAAACTACATTTACAAGCTCGTTCGAGTGTGCATGTTAGCTCAACTGATAGAGTGATACAATTCTTGAAGAGCACGCAAGTCGATATGAGAGCCAAAGTGACATAGAAGTACCACAAAATGACGTGGTTGCTATAGCAATGTGTTTTTCACCTCACATTTGCTTTTTATGAAACTATTGATTAGGTTTAGGGTAGGGAGGTCGGTGATGTTGATTTAAAACTTAATAGAACATTAACCTGAAAGACCTCATCTGTTTGGAAGAACATTTATCTTGCTTTTAACGCCACACTGTGGACGTGGACTTAATATCATTCTGCAAAAATATCACCATAGTCACATACTTTTTTATTATCAAGGTGGAAACACAAAACACATTTTGGGCTGTACTCAAACTTGGGTCTCTTGTAGGAGAGCTACAGCTGTTTGGAGCACAAACCGCTAGGCTAAAGCTCCTATTGAATGCACATAAAACTTGTGTGAAAAGGAATAATTCATGTAAATATGTTTTAACAGCTCAAATATGACCACCCCCTCCATTTACACCATACAGACCGAAGTCGCACTCTGCTTGTGTTTAGCCAATCACATAAACCACGTGCAACATCTGTGAGCCACATCAGCACACCTTGTGTCATAACCAGGCATGCGATATCACTGGACCACAGATGGAACGTTATCGCTTTCAGCAAGAGGGATTTTGACTTTAACCAAAGTGGACATGTGTGTGTGGAAACAATAATGTTAGGAGCTCTTAATTTCCCCTGAAAACGGCATCAATTAATCATGCGGATGCAGTTGGCGCTGTGGCTGGCGTCTTCGCTCCGTGAACCTCTGTTAATTACAACCTACAAGACTGTTACAGTTAATTTCCAGGCAAGCATATTGTCTCTTCAAAGCTTGCGAGTGGATCATAAATTATCCTGAAGGTGAAGGAGAACTCGAGGGATACTGTTATAAAAATTTCATAAATCTCGGCCGCACACCACAGCTGGTCCTGTCAGCGACCGCATTGTGGAGGAGCAGCACTGGGCGGAGGGTCAAACCTGCCAAGCGGTAAAGGCTGAGGGGGGTCTGTCACATCCCCATGCTGCTCTCTGTCACACACACACACACACACACACACACACACACACACACACACACACACACACACACACACACACACACACACAAACTGGCTACTATTATAGTGCTGGGCAGAAAGCCACAGAAGCAATCTTCAGCCTGTCCTCCTCTATTAATTTACTTAAAGCATGCTCTGTGGTCAAGACCTCTTTGGTTCATCAGCTTGAGTGAACGTGTGTGTATGAGTTGTTTTTTGTGATGTACAAGGACATTTTTTTAGGATACACACTAGTAATTACGAGGGTAGAAATGTGGTTTCTGAGGACACCCCTAGTGTCCCTGTAAATCAAATGACTTTAAAAACATAATTAACAATGTTTTTTTTTTTTTATTTAAAAATGCGAAAAGGATTTTGTGAGGGTTTGGTTTAGGTGTAAGGATAGTGTTAGGGGATAGAATATGTAGTATAAAAATCATTATGTTTTTCGAGAGTCTTCATCATGATAGGAGTACCAACATGTGAGTGTGTGTGTGTGTTTGTGTTTGTGATCATTATGCTCTAGAATTAGTACTCTTTTTGTGCCACATCACAATTAAGCTTCTGTGTTAGCTAACAAAGGCTAGTTCTTGAGAGGGGGAAATCAATTTATTTAAAGGTACAGTATACTGCATTGAATTGGCTTGACCAATGATTTGGGAGAATTGACAAATTAATCTTTTCAACTAAATACAGTATGCGACTGTACTCAGTATGAGAAACTCAAGAAACAGGGAGAAACAGAATCAAGTTTCACTCAAATCTGTGACAGCTATTTGTCACTAATGTTAGCAGAACATTACAGAAAATTTGTAGTTAGTTATTTGTTATGTGGTGAAGTTAGGAGCTCATATTTAATGTTAATGAGGTTTTCTGATTGTCACTGTTATTGAGGTTTGAGTGTTAAGGGTTGAGGTCTATTGTGTGTCTGTCAAACAATTGTGGCAATTGTTTGTGGCACCCGTGGCTCCCAACCTCCCAACCGTGGGTGTGGTCGCCCAGTCTCAGGATGATGCAGAGCTGGTTGCCATGCTTGCCCGGGCATCTGCAAGTGTTGGGCTGGAGTCGAACTCACCACTGCCCCCTGAACCCTTGCGGCTCGACGACTGGTTCCTGGGCCCAGAGCGCCGCTCATGGCTGCACCCTGCAACGGTTCCTTTTTCCCTGGAGGTACATGATGAGCTCACGAGTTCTTGGCGGGCACCTTTCACTGCCTGGACCCGTTTCATGGGCTCCTCCGCTCTCACTACCCTCGACGGTGGGGCTGCCATGGGGTCCAAATATGGCAATTCCTTTTTCTCATGGATAAGGCGGTTGCGGTGCACTTGTGCCCGCAAAATGCCGCCTCCTGGTAGAACCGTCCGAGACTCCTGTTGAGGGCCTGTAGGCTTACGTCGTCACTGGTGACTAAGGCCTACAGTGCCACTGGACAGACTGCCTTCCACGTCTAGGTTTTACATCGACACAGGCCCTTCCTGGGGTTTGCTTTCGAGAGCTGAGCATATCAATACAAGTTCCTCCCCTTCGGTCTGTCCCTGTCACCTCGCGCCTTTACGAAGGTCGCAGAGGCAGCCCTTGCCCCACTAAGGGAAGTGGGCATCCGCATCCTCAACTATCTCAATGACTGACTGATCCTAGCTTACTCTGGATTTGTTGCTTGAGCACAGGGACCTGGTGCTTAGGCACCTCAGCTGGCTGGGGCTTTGCGTCAACTAGGAAAAGAGCAAGCTCTTCCCGGTTCAGAACATCCCTTTTCTCGGCATGGAGTTAGACTCAGTCTCTTTGATGGTGCGCCTCACAAGCGAGCGTGCATTCAGTTGGTGCTGAACTGTCTGAAGGCGTTCAGGAAGAGAATGGCGGTTCCACTGAAACAATTTCAGATGCTCCTGGGGCATATGGTGTCCTCTGGTTGATGAATATGAAACCGCTTAAGCACTGGCTTCAGACTTGAGTCCCGAGATGGGCATGGCACCAGAGGCACAGTGAGTGTTTTTTTTTCAATGCGACGTTGGTCTGCTGCAATCTGCTTAGCCCTTGGACAGACCTGGTGTTTCTACGGGCAGGGGTTCCCCTAAAGCAGGACTCCAGGCAAATTGTCGTCATGACAGATGCCTCCAAGTCAGGCTGGGGCACCATGTGCAATGGGCATGCAGCCGTCGGTTCCTGGACTGGCCTGTAGCTGCGTTGGTCTCCTCCTCTGGAGTCAGCAGGAGCTCAAGTCGTTGCGAGCCACTCACGTCCTGGGTGACCTCAACAGCGTGGTGGATGTGATGTCTTGGCAGGTCATGCCCAGGGAAGAATGGAGACTCCAACCCCAGGTGGTCCAGCTGATTTGGAGTCGATTCCCTGACCAAAGCTCCCCTCAGCACAGATGCGTTGCCACACAGCTTGCCCCAGGGGATACGCAATTATGCAAAGATGAGGAGCAAGTTGCCCTAGTAGCACCTTACTGGCCAATCCAGACCTGGTTCTCGGACCTCATGCTCCTCACGACAGCCCCACCCCCCCGGCGAATTCTCCTGAGGAAGGACCTTCTTCCTCAAGGACGAGGCACCATCTGGCACCTGTGGCCAGACCTCAGGAATATCCACGTCTGGCACTTGGACGGGATGCGGAAGACCTAAATGACCTACCGCCCGCTGTCGTAGGCATGATCGCTAGGGCTCACTCTACAAGGTGCCTGTATGCCTTGAAGTGGCATCTGTTTGCTAATTGGTGTCCCCCACCACCTTGAAGGTGTACATGGCCGCTATAGCGGCACACCAGGATAAAGTTAACGGTAAGTCTCTTGGGAAGCATGACCTGGTCATCAGGTTCCTTAGAGGTGCAAGGAGGTTAAATATTCCCAAACCCCTCATGGGACATCTCCGTGGTCTTCAGGGAGCTCCATTTGAGCCCCTGGAGTCAGATGAGCTAAAGGCACTCTCCTTGAAGACTGCCCTCCTGACTGAGCTCACTTCCATCAAGAGGATAGGGGATCTGCAGGCATTCTCTGTCACTGACACGTACCTGAAGTTTGGTCCAGAATACTCATAGTCTTGAGACGCCGACTGGGCTATGTGCCCAAGATTCCCATGACCCCGTTTTGGGATCAGGTGGTGAACCTGCAAGCGCTGCCCCAGGAGGAGGAAGATCCAGCCTTGGCATTGCTGTGTCCATTGCATGCTTTACACATCTATTTGGATTGCACACAGAGCTTTAGATGCTCTGAGCAGCTCTTTGTCTGCTTTGGAGGACAGCGGAAATGAAGCACTGTCTCCAAACAGAGGATCGCCCACTTTGTCATTGACACTGTTGCATATCACACCCAGGGGTTGCCACCCGCCTTAGGGCTATGAGCACACTCTACTAGGAGTGTGGTGGCCTCCTGGGCTCTGACAAGTGGCACCTCTTTAGCAGACATGTGCAGAGCAGTGGGCTGGGCAACTCCTAACACCTTTGCAAGGTTCTACAACCTCCGGGTTGAGCCAGTATCGCCCTGTGTGTTTTCAGGTACGACCAGGTAAGTTCCAGGACAGCTGGACACACACAAACTGGCTACTATTATAGTGCTGGGCAGAAAGCCACAGAAGCAATCTTCAGTCTGTCCTCCTCTATTAATTTACTTAAAGCATGCTCTGTGGTCAAGACCTCTTTGGTTCATCAGCTTGAGTGAACGTGTGTGTATGAGTTGTTTTTTGTGATGTAAGGTAAGTTCCAGGACAGCTGGCCATATGTACCGCTTGATTATAGTGCCTTTCCCCTCCCGGAGGTGTGTGCTTTTTTACCCCCAGTCATGTTCACGAAGTCATGGACCCTGGATGTCCTTCCTCTTTAGCCCTGTGGCAGGCGAGTTTGTGGAGAGACTCGCTGCCGGCCCAGTACGTGTGCTAAAATGGACCTGTACTGGGGTAGGTGCTCCACATGCACTGATTGCCCGTAAGTAACCCTGTGTGATGTATCTCCCACGAGACAGTTTCCCCATTGGTAAACCCACGTCGCTGTGTTGTAGAGTCCCTCCCCCTTTGGGTTAGGACATACCATGCAGACTTCTCCACATGAGACACTGCCGACAAGACTCGGTAAGACCATGTGATGTATTTCCACACAATTTCCTCCCCTTCGGACAGGGTGTAATCTCAGCAGTGTCCTCCCCTTGGGAGTGACACCCCCCTCCCAATGAGCATATGCTTTTGTTTCTTTTGGGGAGAAAAAAGAGAAGAGACCGCAGCTGGGGCAGCCGGTCCCCATTTTTGGTCAGTCGACTTGTCCCTGAAGTGCAGGGGACTGTACGATGCTCGTAAGAGTGTTGGGGGAGGTTACATGATGGCCAGGTGAGCTGGCTACGAGGCACACAATGGTCTGCCTGTCTCGCACTGCCAGTCCATGCAACACAGTTTAGCTAGTTGTGGTATTTTGTATAGGGACCCCTAGTTTAACTACATTAACACAATGTCGAGTGAGTGACACATAGGGAACATCCTGGTTACTTTCGTAACTGAGACGTTGTGTCCCTCCTGCCACAACACTGAAATACCCGCATAGATGTGGTGGCGTAGTGGCTAAAGCACAGATCTGTTAATCAGATGGTCGCTGGTTCGAACCCCATTGTGCCCTTGAGCAAGGCACTTAACTCCAGGTTTGCTCTTGGGGGATTGTCCCTGTAATAATTGCACTGTAAGCCGCTTTGGATAAAAGCATCTGCCAAATGCATAAATGTAATGTAAATGTAATTTACGTATTTTAAAAATTTTCTTTCCTTTGCTGGTTTGATACTTTATTTAGTATCATTTATTCTTATGCTCTTTTAATTGATTTTACTTTATTCATTAGTTAGTTTGTTGTTTTTTATTTGTTTGTACAGTCATACATTTGTTGGTTTCATTCATTCATGTGTTCATTCATTCTTACACTCTTTCGTATGTTCTTACCTCCCTTCATCAGTAAGTTAGTTCATTTTTTATGTTCTTTCTTTCTTTTCTTTCTTTTCTTTTGTTTATTAATTTTTTAGGCAATTTGGTTCATTAATTTACATATTCTTTAACTGTTGTTCCCTTTACAAAAGGCTTCACTACGATGTTGCGCTGCTAAGCGCTACGGGGAAAAGCTTTCGCTGTGAGCCGAGCTGAATAATGTGTGGAACACGTCAATGAACATTGACCGGAATTTATAGCCTCGGCTGATGTAATCATTAGATGCACCTGAGGCCAGGCTATAAATGGATACGTCACCAGGTGTCGTCAGAAACTCTTTTTTCAGAGCGATTCTGTTTCTGTGTGTTTTCCTGTCAAAACGTTCTTTCCTCTGTTAGAAGGTAGAATCGGTTAGGCAGTGTGCAGTGAACGTTGTTCTCTTCTGTTTAGAAAAAGAGAGAATGACTGAAAGCCGCAAACGGTGCGTGTTCCCCTCTTCCGCTCTATAGCTGAAGACGACGCACATCAGTTTTTGCTCTGTTTGTTTGGGGGTAAGAGCACGCTGCTCTCGCGTTGCAGCAGGGCGGGTGCGAGCACTGCAATTTGCTTTAACAGGCAGAGTGCAGAGTGCTCGCCTCGCTTGCTTCCGGGAGTCAGCACTCACAAAAAAAAAAAAATAGTTTGTGGGGCTCTTGCATGGATGTGGCTGAGGAGCAAGAGACGGGTTGATCCCTTTCTCTCACTCTCTCCCCAAACCCAGCTGGTCCTTCACACATGATCTCGACGCTTCTTCGGGTCATGAGGTGGATCGCGATTCTCTTCCCGCCTCCGAGCTTTCCGTCCGCGATAAAAAAATCTACGGAGGAAATTGCTCGATGTTGTTACTCGTGCGGTTGCCAGATTGGACTGGCCACGCGAAAAAGAGACCCCCAAACGCTCCAAATTAGGGGATATATTTTACCTCCCAGTCTAAGAAAGGGAACGCATCATGGGTCCCTTCCCTTCTTTGATAACCTCCATGAAGAGCTTTTTCGCTCATGGAGAACCCCAAAACAAAAAGAAAAAATAAAATATTACATATATATATATATATATATATATATATATATATATATATATATATATATATATATATATACTTCCGTGTTCGCATACGCTCGACGTCATTATATTCGACTATCGTGGGTGCTGAGGCACGGCGGTATTCAGTGATGCCGCCGGTCGAAGAGACGCTTATGGGCTATCTCTCGCCGGGCTCGGCATCGTCACTTAGAAGCCCTCTCTCCCTCAAAGCCTTGTAGGACAACCTCCATTTTAGTGGGAAGGGCTTATCAAGCAGCAGGTCAGGCTGGTGCTGCTCTGCACACTATGCTGTTTTACAGGCGAACCAGGCTGACCCCTGGAACGACCTGAGTGTGGGTTCTGCGCTTGACGAGCAAGCCGCAGACCCGCCTCGGTCCTGACTGAAGGGAGGCTCAAAAACAAAGCGTGGCGAGTCGTGCTCCTCCTCCCAGGGATTGGGGACAGTCTCGCCGCCCTCGCCAGGCCCGAAGCAAGACCCAAGAGAAAACCCTGATGGTCTTGCACCTAGATTAGGGGGTAGCTCCCCTCGGGACGGGGCGCGTGTTTCACTTCACCCCTCCCGGTACCCCCACGAAGCCCCCCATTCTCGCCACCTCTTGGTGTTTCGGGTTGCAGAGGCTTCCATCAAAATTGGATGTTTTCGCTGTTCCTGCATCTTATTCAGGACGCAAAACACCCGACAACCCCTCAACAGGAAGTGTTAAAATATAATACCCATCTCAGAGATCCTGGCAGCGTGGAAACTCCTGCCGGATATATTCTCTTCTGTGGGTCTTATAAGGGCGTCAGGATTTAATTCACTCGCCGCTTTTCCGTGTTTCAACAGCGTGTTCTCACTACCGTAAACCGGATTTCTTTTTTTGTAAAAACAAAAACTCATTCTTCTGGTTAAAGGGGCCATGGTATGTGTTCCCCTTCCAGAGAGAGAGTTAGGTTATTACACTAAATACTTCCCGTTACCCATGGAGGGTGAGGGGTGGCGTCTGGCTTAGATCTTAAAGCTTGAACTACACGTAGCTGTTCAAGTCCAAGATGATGCCTGTCAAGCCCTACAACTTGTTTGGCTGGTCACCATCGAGCTTATGACGCAATTCTATACTTAATTTAGAAGTTCTGCCTCAACATGGAAAGTTCCTGAGGTTCACTTCCGGGCGAAGTCTTCCAGGGTCAGGTTCTTTCACTCAGCCTAACCCTTTTTACCAGCACATTCACAATGCATGATGTAGTGCTGGCTCCTTGCGACTCCGGGGCATCTGCATTCTGAATTATGTAGACGACTGGCTGATCCTAGCGCAGTTCCAGGAACTGGCAGTTCAGCACAGGGACATCGTCTTGTAGCGTGGCCACATAAGGGGATGTTTTATATATAAGGTTTATGGCATTAATCTAATTATTGTTGTCATTATTGCCTATTAGTTATATTTCTTTCCCCTGTTATCTGTCATTCCCTCAGCTGTTGTGTGTTTATCCCTATCTCTGTTCACGCGAGATCTTCGCGTGGTTTCGTGTTACGTGTTTTCCTGCCACGTAAACAGGAAATACTTTCACTTTCTATTTAAGGAACCGCTATGCCGGTTTTCGGGGCTCATTTGCGAGTACGCACATCTACAAACCCGTTCATTCACAAATTGGTTTACGCTGGTGACTGTCCTGGGAGCGCTGAGACGCCGTTCCTCCTGGAGGTTATTCGTTTGGCTCGCAGCCAGGACTACTTTTTATCAGAGGACATTGGTCAGTCATCACTTCATCACTTGGTCGTGCTCACGGACTATCAAACTTCCCGGTGAGGCTGATCTGAACACTGTATAATAACTCTGTGCACTCTGGACTTCACTTTTACATGTATATACACCACACCTTGATTGTTATGGTTGTAAATATTATTGGTTTGTTAATACACTTGGGTTTATTGATTTTTCATCAGTGTTGATATATTTATTTTCTCTACTCCAATACCTATCTTTAGAAACGGTACGGTTGATCCCAAAATAGTGTAAACTCCACTTTAAGATTTTGGGGAGTGTTACATAGTGGTGGCCCGTACGGGGAACTACGTGCTGTTTCTATTTGTTGATAGTGTTTTTTTGTGTATATAAATATGGAAGACATGACACAAGCAAATGGTGGAATAATGAATGTAAATACTGATGAAATTGAGAATGAAGTAAATGAGTTAAGGTGTAGCTCTGAGGAAACTGAGGATGCTGATTTCACTGCGGGCCCGTTTGTTACCAGACGTAACCCGACAGATGAAATAGCATCTGTTTTGAGTTCAATGTATAATTCTGATGATGATGATGATGATGATGAAAGAGAAGTACTGAATATAAATGTTGTACAGACAATGCAAATGGAGATTGATAAACTCAAGGTGGATTTATTGGCTCTTAATGCAAAAATACAACATAATGAACAGGAATTACAATAGTCTGTAGATAGTTCCCTTAATAGGGAAACTAGTTTCCGGGAGGCAGTGGACGCTGGCTTAGCAGACTTAGAAGTTCACTTCCAGAGGTCTATAGAGAAGTTGGAGAGAGCGGTGGTTGATTGTTTCCTGTGGAGAGATGCAAGATGGGAAAATCAAATGAAAAAAATAAGATTCACCAGTACCCCATCTCGATCTCAAATACAGACTTTTAACCCTGCCTCTTCCCCATCTACAGCTAATGTCTTAAATACTCCCGTACCAGCTACAAGACTTAAAGTCCCCCCTGTAAACAGAGACAACGCTACCTATAATGTCACTGCTGGAGCACAATTATCGAACCTGACTCACCCTACATGTATGCCCAATATGTCTTCTTTCTGTGAGAAACCCCCTATCCGTCTGGAATTTCCTTCCTTCGGTGAATCTGGAGAGACAGCAGATGTACTACATTTCATCGAACAGGTAGAAAATTATCTGGCCATTAGACCCCTGCCTAGTGTGGAGCTCGTTGGCACCCTGAGCACAGTGCTCAAAGGACCCGCTTTAAGCTGGTGGAAGGCAGAAAAGAACAAGGTAACAGATTGGCAATCCTTCAAAGATGCTTTCATGTCTGCTTTTCTTCCAGAGGATTACCTCACTGAAGTGGAAGACAAGTTGAGGTCACTGGTGCAGCAACCCAATCAGCGTTTGAGAGATTTCGCCTATGATTACCGAGCCCTCTGCCTCAAATGGAAGCCAGTCATCACAGAAGAGGAAATGGTGAGCCGTATTCTCAATAACATCAACCCAAGGGTTGCGGGCTGTCTGAGAGGGACGGTGAAATCAGTGGAACAGCTGGTGAAGGTGGGATCTATGGTGGAGAAGGACTGGATGGGAGCAAAAGATTACTGGCAGAAAGTGGGTAAATTGAACAGCAAAGAGACAACAAATAAAAGACCACCTGAATGCCATACCTCTAAAAATCTAGCAGGAGTATCCATTGCTCAACCACACCCTATGACATGTCTTCTAGTAGTGCCACTATAAAAGGACGAGAGGTGAAGGCTGTACTGGATACAGGGAGCACATACACCCTTATTCAGGAAAGCCTGTGGAGACAATTAGGAGGGGAAACAAAACCTGACACTCCAGGCCTTCTTCAACAGTTCATTATGGCTGATGGAAAAATGCACCAGGCGATCATCAGGAAGACAGTCTGTTATGAGTGGCATGACAAGATATGCAGGTTGGACACCTATGTTATGAAGGATGCTCACCTGGCCTTTCCCCTTATAGCTGGTCTGGACTTCCTGAGAGCCGCTGAAGCCATAGTGGACGTGGGACACTGGAGATATGGTCTGAAAATGGGCAAAGGATATGTTTATCATCCATTCCTAACTGCACTTATAAATCTGATGCTGTCTTCACGTCTGATGGGTGAAAACATAGGTACGACCGCTGCGTGTGAGTCTATATTATGCCTTACCTCCAACCTGGAATCCACCCACATATGACTTACCCACACAAGTTGTTCCCAGCTGGGACTCCGACAATCAGGAGGAATTAAAAAAGCTGATGGAAAATTGGCCTCATACCACCTCTCAAGTCCTGGGAAAAACATCTGTGGAACAACACAAAATTATACTTTCTGACTGAAATGCCCTTGAGATCCAGAGCTTATAGGGTCTCACCCTTCAAGAAGAAGATTATCGATGAGCAGGTAGAACAAATGCTATGAGACCATATCATCGAGCCTTCTTTCTCTCCGTGGTCATCACCTGTTGTCCTGGTCCCCAAACCTGATGGTTCCTACAGGTTCTGTGTGGACTATAGGAGGCTGAATAGTAAGACCATACCTGATGCTTATCCAATGCCTATAATCCACGACATCTTAGAATCCATGGAAGGCGCCTCCTGGTTCAGCACATTGGATTTGCAGTCAGGGTACTGGCAGGTTGAAATGGAGGAAGGTAATAAAGCCAAAACAGCCTTCATCACCTCCCAAGGTCTATTCCAGTTCCGCTCCATGCCTTATGGATTACGGAATGCCGCTGCCACCTTCCAGAGGCTGATGGAGATGGTCCTAGCAGAGTTGAGAGGGAAGTTTTGTTTCGTGTACATTGATGACATCATAATCTACTCAAGGTCTTTATCAGAACATGTACAACATCTGAACACCATCCTGCAACGACTAAACCAAGCATCACTTACTCTGAACATGAAGAAGTGTCACTTCTTTAAGAAGCAGCTGAAGTTTCTTGGACATATAGTCTCAGAGAAAGGAGTGGAGGTCGATCCTGAAAAGACCAGAGCGGTTGCTGACTATCCTCCTCCCAAAGACATTAAAGCCCTCCAACGCTTCTTGGGATTAGCCGGGTGGTACCACAAGTTCATTCCCCATTTTGCCGACATCACAGCTTCATTAAACAATCTAAAAAAGAAAGGAGTGAAGTGGGATTGGACTCCTGAGTGTCAGACCAGCCTGGAGACAATCAAACAAATATTAGAAAACCCCCCAGTACTGATGCAACCTGACCTCAACCAACCTTTCCAGGTTCATACAGATGCCAGTGATGTAGGCTTAGGAGCCATTATTACCCAGCAAACTCCTGAGGGGGAACGGATAATAGCTTACGCATCACGAACATTGTGTGGACCCGAATTGAATTATTCAACGGCTGAAAAAGAGTGTCTAGCTGTAGTCTGGGCGGTGGAAAAATGGAGACATTACCTTGAAGGAAGACAGTTTGACGTTTACAGCGACCATGCTGCCTTAACTTGGGCCTTCAACAGCCCTAAAACCACCTCTCGGCTGACCCGGTGGAATCCTAGGTTGCAGCAATTCAGCTTCCAAGTACATCACAGAAGAGGATGTCTGAACCTGGGACCAGATGCCTTGTCACGAGTCTGTGAAGCTCCTGAAAGTGAAGGTGTGCCCTGTCTAGCCATAATAAAACCAAAATGTGCCTCTGACATACCCCACACGTTACAGGAAATCTCACAAGCACAAAGGCATGACAATACGGTGTCTCTCCTCCAACTGGCCCAAAAAACCAGAAAGGTTCAGGATAACCAAATTACCTTTGAGGTCCACCAGGGGGTGTTATATCGCCAGGTTCCTGTAAAGAACAATGGAAATAAATTCCAACTGGTTGTTCCTCAGGCATTAATTCCTGGTTTCTTGCACTACGTACACGATAACCCGCTGGGAGGACATCTGGAACGGCTGAAAACCTTACTGAGGCTCTTGGAGGTGGCGTGGTGGCCAGCTGTCCGTAAGAATGTCTGGCAGTACGTAAAAGGATGTGAAACATGTCAAAAATATAAACATGAAAATACAAAACCCAGCGGTTTCTTACAGCATATGCAAGTTACGGAACCAGGTCACACTTGGGGGATGGAGATTATGGGACCTTTCCCGACCAGTAAGAAACAAAACACTTACTTGCTGGTGGTTGTTGATTATTACACCAAATGGGTAGAGTTGTTCCCCCTTCGAGATAGTAAGACCCCTAAGATTGTAAAAATTCTCAGGGAAGAGATCTTTACCCGATGGGGGGTCCCAAAATACATCATTTCTGACCAGGGAGCCCAATTCACCTCCAATGTGCTCGCAGAGCTCTGCAAATCCTGGGGAAGTATTCAAAAACTTACTACCAGCTATCACCCTCAGACAAACCTGACGGAAAGAATTAACAGGACGTTAAAAACAATGATTGCGTCATATGTGGGACAACATCATGAGAGATGGGACCAGTGGTTGCCTGAATTAAGATTTGCTATCAACACAGCACATCAAGAAACTACAGGGAGAACTCCAGCTGAATTAATGCTGGGCAGACAGCTACACGGTCCACTAGAGAGGTTAATCCTCAAAAACCCCACTCCTGACCAAACCTCATGTCACATAATTGAAAGACAGAACATCATGGCAGAGGAGGTAAAGCACCGGGTAGGGGTGCAACAATCTAGACAAGCTAGATACTATAATGCCCGACGGAAGGATGCGCAGTTTCAGCTGGGTGATCTAGTCTGGGTTAAAACTCACCCTCTCTCGTCTTCCTCAAATAAATACTCTGCTAAGCTAGCGCCCAAGTGGGAGGGACCAGCTGAAATAATAAAAAAAATGGGGCCAATAAATTACACTGTTCGTTGGGGAGACCCATGTAAAACAGATATTTTAAATGTGGTTAACCTGAAACGCTGGTACGGACGATCTCCTCCTATGCCGATGACTGGGGGGGGATCTATGTAGCGTGGCCACATAAGGGGATGTTTTATATATAAGGTTCTTGACATAAAACTAATTATGTTTGTCATTTATGCCTATTAGTTATATTGCTTTCCCCTGTATTCCTGTTATTCCCTCAGCTGTTGTGTGTTTATACCCATCTCTGTTCATGCGAGATCTTCGCGTGGTTTCGTGTTACGTGTTTTCCTGCCACGTAAACAGGAAATACTTTCACTTTCTATTTAAGGAACTGCTATGCCGGTTTTCGGGGTTCATTTGCGAGTACGCACATCTACAAACCCGTTCATTCACAGATTGGATTACGCTGGTGACTGTCCTGGGAGCGCTGAGACGCCGTTCCTCCTGGAAGTTATTCGTTTGGCTCGCAGCCAGGATTACTTTTTATCAGAGGACATTGGTCAGTCATCACTTCATCACTTGGTCGTGCTCACGGACTATCAAACTTCCCGGTGAGGCTGATCTGAACACTGTATATAACTCTGTGCACTCTGGACTTCACTTTTACATGTATATACACCACACCTTGATTGTTATTGTTGTAAATATTATTGGTTTGTTAATACACTTGGGTTTATTGATTTTTCATCAGTGTTGATATATTTATTTTCTCCACTCCAATACCTATCTTTAGAAACGGTACGGTTGATCCCAAAATAGTGTAAACTCCACTTTAAGATTTTGGGGAGTGTTACAGTCTTAGCTCATCTGTTTCTCTGGGGTTGAGGCTCAACGCCAAGAAAAGCGTCCTCTCTCCCACTCAGAACACTGTCTATTGGGGCATCGTATGGAGTTCAATCTCAATGCGGGCACAACTGTCTCCCACTAGGATTGAGTCCATTTAGATCACCCTGAGCAAAGTCAGGCTAGGTCAAGGTTGCACTGTTATCAGTATCAATGATTTCCAGGTCTCAGGGCGAATGCGTCCACAGTGATCCCTCTGGACCTTCTGCTCATGAGACCGTTTTTGTTGTGGCCAAAAGCCAGGGGATTCTTCCAAGGGCCAAAACCCCTAGGCTAAATAGGGTTACGCGCCTCAGGCTTCGTTCCCTTTCTATGTGGTTCAGACCCTGGTTTTCTGCCTTGGGTCCCACTTTAGGTGCGTCTTGTTGTCGCAGGCTGCTAACGATAGACGCCTCCCTGATGGGCGGGGTAGCGGCCTTAAGTGGTCGTCCAGCTTAAGGGGATAGGAGGGTCGTCAGTTTGGTTGTCACAGTCACTGTCTCGGGTTGATGGCTGTATTTCTGGCCCTGAAATACCTCCTCCTGAGGCTGCCATGTCTTGGTGCGGGTGGACAATGCAGCGGTAGCCTCTTACATAAATCATCAAGGAGACCCACGTTCTTGTCAGCTTTATTTCTGACACGTTGGGTTCTCCTTAGGGCCCAGGGCAAGCTCCTGTCACTTAGGTCAGTTATATACCTGGATGCCCGTATATGGGAGCAGATTTACGGTCCAGACAGAAAATACCAACGGGGGAGTTAAGAACTCCACCCTAAGGTAGTAGTTGCCCAGAGTTCGCCAGCAAGGGTTTTTGCCTCTTACTGATAGCACCGTGCTGGCCGAACAGGGCTTGGTTCTCGGAGCTAATATCTTCCCTCGACAGCTCGCCTTTGGCGATGCCGAACAGGAAGGATCTTCTGTCTCAGGCACAGGGCAATATTTCATCCCTGCCCCAAATTGTGGAATATTTCATGTTTGGCCACTAAGGGTACCAACTGAGGAACACATGGCTCTCTCCTGAGGTTATCGAGACCTTTTTAAATGCCGGGCTTTTTCCACTTGGAACAAGTTTGGGTGAGATCTTAGGGCAGAAGAGGACCTCTTCGCCCTCTATGAATAGCGCAATGTCTCCTCTACTTCTCCCGAAATCACCCAGCCCCCTTGGGTCTGGACGTTAAGACACATACATGACCCAGAATGCGTCTGTATGCGTTTCTTTCCCGGTTTCTCTGCTCCCGGAGTCTTGGCAATGTTCACCAGCAAGGGTCTTGCCTCCTATTAATGGCTGCGCTGGCTGAACAGGATATGGTTCTCGGAGTTAATATCTCTCCTCGACGGCTCGCCTTGGGCGATTCGAACAGGTAGGACCTTCTTTCTCAGGCTCAGGGGACATATTCATCCCCGCCGGATTGTGAAACCTTTCATGCTTGGCCCCTGTAGGGTACCAACTGAGGTTCACAGGGCTTTCTCCTGAAGTTATCGAGACCATTGCAAGTGCTAGGGCTCCCTCCCTTGGAACTGATCTGGGTAGATTTTACAGGGCAGAAGAGGACCTCTTCAGCCTCTGTTGATAGCGCAATGTCTCCTCTACTTCTCCCCGAGTCACCCAGTCCCCCTCGGGGTGCTGATCATGGTGGCGCATACATGGCACAAATGCGCCTGCATGCGTTTCCTTCTAATAAGTTCAATTACAGAACCAGCTAACTGCCAGTTTGCTTCAGTTCTGGATTTTCTGTGGAAAGAACTGTCAGCGGGCACTTGCCTCGCCACTGCCAGGTTCTATGTGGCTTCCACTTCGGCTTGCCATGCCTTGGTGGGCGGGGTGCCCTCTAAGAGGCATCCTTGCTAGGACCTCTTCATAGGGTAAGACCCCCCCTTTTTAAAACCTCTAGAGTCAGCGTTTGGTAGACTTCTGACTCTCAAGATGGTTTTTCATATGGCAATTACGTCTCTAAGGAGACTTGGGTACCTACAGGCTCTGTCTCTTTTGCCGGCCTGTTTTGAGTTGCCCCAGGTAGGACCAAGAGCATTCTTTGCACCCTCACCCTGACCACCTGCCCAAGGTGCCTTTCTCGACCCTTGGCCAGTCATTCTCTAAGCCTTCTGCTCCCTGCCGTTTGTAAATGTCGGAGCAGCTAAAGACTACTCAGACTTTGTCCAGTCTGTGCCCTTCAGAATTATGTCCACCGCACTTGCTAGTGGCGTAAAGTCAGGGCAGCAGTTCTTCACTTTGAAGCCGTGACCGGGTTGTCACTTTGGGTGAGGGACCTTACTGCCCGGGCCTATGAGGCGCGCGGTCAAGCTTCGCCAGTAGGTTTTAGGGCGCACTCTTCCAGAGGGCTCTCCTCCTCTAAAGCCTTGGCTAGAGGTCTCCCTCTGCAGCAAGTTTGTGGTGCGGCAGGTTGGTCCTCTCCGTGCACATTCATTAAACTTTTATAGTTTGGATGTTCTTGCCACTCTTGGCTCTTAAGCCCTTGAGTTGACACCGAACAAGTTTGTGGTGCGGCAGGTTGGCACTCTCCGCACACACTAATCACATTTTATGGGCCCATGCCTAAACAAGTTTGTTATGCCCTTGAGTCGACATCTCAACTCATGCCTGAACAAGTTTGTGATGTGGCAGGCTGGTCCTCTCCGCTCACATTCATCAGTTTTTATGGCAAGTTTGTGCTGCGATAGGGTTCTCTTCGAACACATTCATTGAACTTTGTGGGTTAGATGCTTTGCTACTCTGGGCTCTTATGCCCTTGAGTCGACATCTCAGCTCATGCCTGAACAAGTTTGTGATGCGGCAGACTGGTCCTCTCCGCACACATTCATCAAAAAATTAATGGTTTAGATGTTTATGCTACTCCGGGCTCTTATGCCCTTGAGTCGACATCTCAAGCTCATGTCTGAGACCTCTCGCGTTTTTGTGAGTACACTGCACAACCGTAGGGGTCCGGACAGCCCCAAGTGCGGTGGCGTGGGTATTGCGTTCCCCGTAGCGCTTAGCAGTGCAACATCGTAGTGAAGCCTTTTGTAAAGGGAACGTCTCGGGTTACATGTGTAACCCTTGTTCCCTGAAAAAGGCGGAACGAGATGTTGCGCTGCTTTGCCGCACTGGGACGTCCCAGGACTGCTCTTCAAAAAGAAGTATCTGACGACACCTGGTGACGTATCCATTTATAGCCTGGCCTCAGGTGCATCTAATGATTACATCAGCCGAGGCTATAAATTCTGGTCAATGTTCATTGACGTGTTACACACATTTATTCAGCTCGGCTCACAGCGAAAGCTGTTCCCCGTAGCGCTTAGCAGCGCAACATCTCGTTCCGCCATTTTCAGGGAACAAGGGTTACACATGTAACCCGAGACATTTCTTTTGTTGGTTTGATAATTTGTTTGTTAATTTATTCTTATGCTCTTTTGATTGTTCTTACTTTTGTTTATAAGTTAGGTTGTTATTTTCTCATTTGTTTGTACAGTTTACTCAAATTTTCTTTTGATTGTTCATTTTGTTTGTTATTTTGTTCTTTCTTTTGTTCATCTGTTGTTGTTTTATTTTGTTAAATCTTTCATTCCTTGTCTTTCTTTAACCCTTACATTATTTAATTCATTAATTTGTTCATTTAATCTTAAGAATTCTTAATTTTTTTTATTTGTTTGTTAGTTCATGCTTTCATTAGTTTTTTCATTCATTTGAATGTGGTTACTTTTATTATTTTATTCATTAGTCGTTTGTTTGCATGTTCATTCTTAGAAGTTTAGCTTTCTTTTATTGTTTTCATTCTATCATTTGCTTGTTGGTTAATTATTTTCTTTGCTCATTCTTATGTGGTTTCTTTGATTCCTTTATTTGTTAGTTAGTTCATTCATTCTTTCTTTGATTTTTTTTTAACATGGTTTCTTTCATTCCTTCTTTCACATTTTCATTAGTTTTTTATATTCTATATGTTGTTATTTCATATCTTTCTTTCTTTTATTTCTTTTTATCTTGCTTTCTTTCTTTTTTCTCCACCCCGCTGCTTCACTCTGCCAACAGCTGTGGCAGCCGTCCACAGTCATACATCAGCGCCCGCTCTCATCCTCTCACTGCAGCCGCACACGGACACTGAGTTGTGTGAGCAGCTCGTCTCGTCAGGTGTGAATACAGTCTTCCATCCCTCAATCTGTCAATTAGTGCTGCACATCAGAGGAAAGGGAGTGTTGCTGTTTGATAGTGGGGAGAACGGCTGACACCGCAATTGTTTACTCTGTATTTCCTTTTTGTGAGAGATTAAGGATTATTTGGCATTCGTATTGAATGGTTTAGCATAACATTTGCTACAAAGAATACAACATGTCCTTTGACTAATAATTTCTTGTAATTTTTCAGGTAATTACATAAACATATGTGACCATTGAAAATTAGTCTTAAAGGAATAGTTTATCCAAAAAGTTATATTCAGTCAGTTTTTAATCTCCCTCCAAAGCTGTATGCTTCTATTTTTCAGTGAAAGACAAAATTAGTGATTTTGAAAGAAACTTCACACAGCTCTTTTCCATGGGCTGAAATGCTCTCTCAGTAAAAGCTGTATACCCATGTGTGTTGTCAGATTTGGCAAATTACATTCTGTGTTTGAGACTCCGTCTGGGTCTTTTTTTGCCATCTCTTCCATACAACTAGCATGTTTTGGCACCTTGGACAGATGCATAAACAGATGCAGTCTCTGTTAGTAAAGACAGGTGATTATATGTGGCAGCAGTGCCAAGGCAATTAAACGGCAGTCTGACGGCACCATTTGGCGCGCTGTTATCCCAGCATTAAGGCTAATTGTGGCAGCACTTTTGCTCCTGCCAGGACACTGCTTCAGACATCGTTAATTTTACACCAATACATGTCATTTGAAGATGAATTCTGGCGCTCTCTGAATGCTGATCAATCCAGGCTGGCATCATTTCTGTGGTGATGTTGCTATTTGCTTTTTGATTCCCTCTGAACCCATTGCTTTTATAAATATGCAGAAAATTCAAGTAAAGCTATTAAATTTTTTAGGGAATCATAATTAAAGGAATGTTTTCCAGGTTCAAAACTAGTTAAGCTTTATGAACGGCATCTGTGACATGCTGTCGATTACCACAGAAAATAAATTTGACTCGTCCCTCAGTTTGAAAAACAAACAAAAGTGATATTTACAGTAGGCTGATACACTTACAATGGTAAGACATTGCACCTGGATAAATGTTAAAATACACACTGTTTAGAATTACATTCAATAATGTCATGAGGCCAGCAAATCTGGTTATTTTCGAAATCGTAACAGTCCATAAAGTACTGTCACGACCAGCTCGTTTCAAGCCGTAACATAAAAGAGGGATCAGACAACAAAGTCTAATCAATACAAATGGTTTTATTTTAATTAAACAAATACCAGAATAACCAATTAATAAACATGAGTCTAGGGATCATGAAGGAAAAACAAAGAGTTAACAATCAACATAACTATGACAAAATCTTTGTGCTACATGGTATAAGAAAAGCAAAATAAGAAAAGTGTCAATAAGGTCTTACTGAGTAAGAGCCACTCCTAAGAAAAAACTATCCCACAGAGTGTCTCTCCCAAATAACCCACAACACTCTTATATACTCTAACTAATGATCAATTAACATGGGAAAACCAATCAAAAACTCCCACACTCTGCTCCAATAGAATCAGGAGGAGACTCAGGGTCATCACTGCACTGTTAACATGAATAAATCTAAACCCACAGGAATTATGTCAGTAACACAAAACCAGAAGTTCACCCACCTAAAACAGTATTCCCAAAGCTGAAAAAGAAAATTTAGACAACTTTACAACAAAAAAATCTCCCTTTTCTCCCCAATTTGGAATACCCAATTCCCAATGCGATCTAAGTCCTCATGGTGGCGTAGTGACTCGCCTTAATCCGGGTGGCTGAGGATAAATCTCAGTTGCCTCAGCATCTGAGACCGTCAATCCGCGCATCTTATCACGTTGCTTGTTGAGCACATTACCGAGGAGACCTAGTACTTGTGGAGGCTTCACTCTATTCCGCAGCATCCACACACAACTCACCACGCACCCCACCGAGAGCAAGAACCAAATTATGATTACCACAAGGAGGTTAACCCAATGTGACTTTACCCACCTTAGCAACCGGGCCAATTGGTTGCTTAGGAAGCCTGACTGGAATCACTCAGCAAGCCCTGGATTCGAACTTGTAACTCCAGGTGTGGTACCCAGGCCCCCTACTGTAAAGTATTTTTTAAATTACAGTGAAAAGCAAAAAATTGTCAGTTCCTAGAGATCCCTGTGACATTTGATTATATATTATTGAAATATGTATGTTTCTTCGTATTATTGATATCAATTATGTATATTGAGGTGTTTTATGTTAAAGTTTATGTTAATGAATTGTTTATTGTATTATTGTACCTATTTGTATTAATGTGT